>NC_089844.1:4771198-4908698 GCF_035609145.1 Eleutherodactylus coqui
CCTACTGAGCTATAAGGGGCCGAACCATGTCTAAAACCTGCACCAGATTCCATCAATCCGGCAGCGATCTCAACACTGCTGCAACACAAAGCTGTGTTTGACGTGCATATGTAGAAGAGCTGTGTGTGGTGTGTTTGATGAACATATGTAGCAGAGCTGTGTGTGACACACATATGTAGCAGAGCTGTGTGTGCCTTGTTTGTGATGCACATATGTAGCAGATCTGTATGTGGTGTGTTTGATGAGCATATGTAGCAGAGATGTGTGTGTTTTGTGTGACGCGCATGTATAGCAGAGTTGTTTGTGACGTGCCTATGTAGCAGAGCTGTGTATGCTGTGTGTGATGCACAAATGTATCAGAGCTGTGTGTGCTGTATGTGTGATGTTCATATAGCAGAACAGTGTGTGCTATGTGTGGCACATGCAGGTAAGCAATTACCATCATCACAGGTCCTTAAACAGCAGGTCCCAAAATAGCAGTCCCCTTCATTATATTATATTACTAAGTGGGGGATTGCGCAACCAGAAACACTAATACTATAATTGCCTAATAATTACTAGTATATACATACAAGCTGTATATACATCCACATATATATATACAGATGGGACACATTTTAGGTGCCTTTACACAAAGCACAAAACTTGTTTGCTTGCAGACAATGTTTGCACGTAACAATACTCATTTCTCTCCTGTAGTGTTTACACTGAAGGGTTAATTGCTCAGGTGGGCGTGGATTGCTGCAAGCTTGATTATTCTTTTATCTTAAGGTCTTTTACCCAGTAGCGTTTTTTTACACACTTGCAATTTTTGTGCGATGCGATTTTAACATTAGAAAGTCCCACTGAAAAAGATGCAGCGATACAAAAACCGCTAGTGGGTAAAAGCCCTAAGACAACCCGCTGTGAATAAACCCCGCTGATAACGCGGCCGCTTAATGTCACGCTAAAGAGTTAAGGCCCCAATGACGAGCGATAATCCTTACGTGTAAACGCAAAGCCATCATTCGTTCACTTGCCGTTGGTCGCTGAGCCTCAGCCTGCTTAATAATAGTCGTGAGTTCCTTCACTTGTCGTTTGGTTTAAATAGCACTCGTTCAGCAGTTCAGTCTTTCAAACAACTTGGTGGGCGATTGTTCCCCCAGCTAAACACAATGACTCATGCTGCAGTAGACAACAGCTTTTTCTTCGCACTAATTAAAAACCTCCGGCCTAGAGATTCTTCACTTATACAAACAATCCTCTACTTCTATGTCAAAAGCGATTGAGTGATAATTGTTGCGTTTCAACGCGCGGCCATTGTGCACTGCTAGCTGATCGTTAAATTCAGGCCAACCTAAAAATCATTGTGCGGTCTTATCAGCAGTTCTCCGCAGTTAGTGCTGATAGCATAGTTTCCCGTCGGAGAACAAAGGAGCTGAATGCAGATAAGAGCCCTCCGGCTATTAACTGCTTTCAGCTAAGGCTTCATTTGCACACTAAATAGCTATTAAGTTCCTGAGAAGCTACTTAAAGGGGTACTGACATAAAAAAAAAAATTTATGCTTTAACAGCCGTTAGTCCCTGGTCTGCCTAATGGACACAGGGAACCTGCGATTTATGGCTGTTAAAACCTAAAAACCTCATACTTACCTAATACTTACCTTGTGTTCTGTTGTTGTTGTCATCAGGGGGGTCATCTCCCAGCAGGCTCTCTTCTTCCTGCTCCAAGGTCCTGCAAAAATGCTGCCATGCTAGCACTGTAACATGGCAGCATTACAATGTGATAGTGTAATGCAACTAAGTGATGTAAGGCTTACCGTGAGGTCCCTCGCTCACAGATGCCGCCCGAACTCTCAGCTCCCTGTTGGCCGCTGCCCCGCTCAGCTCCGCGCTTGTGCTCCTCCGTCGGCACTGTCAGATTCCTGGCGGCGGGTCCTCCAGTCAGAGCTTGACTGCGCTTCTCCTCTGCAACCGGGAAATTCCGCAGAGGTGGAGGGGGGAAGGCCGCCGCCGTGTTCTTCTGCACTCTGCGGCCGGCCCATAACAGCGTCTGTCACCCCGGCCCCTCTGTCAATAATATCGGGATTGCGCGCATGCGTAGCGGAGAGGTGCCCTCTGACAGGAGTCAGGACGGGCCGAGTCTCCACTGCGCACACGCAGAATCTCCGAGTTCAGCCAGGACGGACGGGCCGCCCACAGCAAGCACTGCTTGTGACGTGCTTGCTGTGGGCGGTCCGTCCGTTCACCTCGGAAGTGGCTGATGGACGGAAAGAGCAGGAAGCGGTCTTTTTGACCACTCCTGCTCTGCTTCTACAAGCCGCAGAAGAAGAAGCCGGATGGAGGGGACATGCCTGGCGATCGGGCCAGGCCAGGCAAGGTGAGTAATTTATTTTTTTTCATGTCAGAACCCCTTTAATAGTTTATGCAAAATGATCGCTTAAAGCTGTCACTGTCATTTGAGCGATTTTTGAGTCCTCATCACTCCGTGTAAATAGGCCTTTACCTATAAGCACTACCAAAGACCCAGCTAACCCGGGAGATGGTTAGGATTTAAATGATAAAGGGCCATTTAGACACAATGATTGTTGCTCAAAGTTTGTTCAAAAGTCATTTTTTGAGCGATAATCGTTGTGTCTAACTGCACTGCCATCATCAGCATGCTGAAAGAGAACGATGAGCCTCAGCAGGAATTCACAGCGGGATACAGCTGATACTGTTTCATCTGTGTCCCGCTCACTAAACACAGGCAGGGTATGCAGAACACAGCGGTCCAGCTGTATTCTGCATACCCCACTCGGAGCGCTCGGCTGTATAACAGCCCGGGCACTCCAAAACAAGAACAGCTGGATGCAGAAGAGAAGCAGGCCCGCTTGTGTTCTGTATACCTCTCTCGGAGCGCTGTAAAGGCACACAACCATTATCACTCAAAAGACATCTTTTGAGCGATAATCGTTGTCTCTAAACCAGGCTTTACGGTGAAACACAATTTTTGCAACAGTAAGCGGATATGCGGCTCACAGTAACTTTAGTGCGCTGAATTCAAATGTGATGTCCGTTTTTTCTGCCACATGAGGTTTTCCAGTTATAGGGAATAATGTAATCCAATGGCAATGGTATTGTATTTTTTGGAAATATGCCGATACAATTATTGCAGTCGTCTAGCCATTAGGCTTCTTTCACACGGGTGGATATTGGCCGGCTGTTTTCACGGCAGTCCGATATACGCTACGTTGGGGGCGAAAAAATGCGCCCGTTCATGTGGCTGACCTCAGCAGGCTATCTCCCATTTCCCCTCCTCTTGGGATGCTTAGCTCTGCCCATGTCCCGCCCCTTGCCCATAGCCGTCAATGGGAGGAGGCGGGACGGATTGGCACCTAGCTCTGCCCCGTTCTGCCCCCTCCCATTGCACAGAAGGAGCGGGGAGGAGGAGAGGTGAGCCTGCACGGGGGGGGGGGAGGTGGTTGGAGGAGAACAGACAGAGGGAGTTTAGCAACCACGCTGCTAAACTCCCTCCCACCTACGGACGCTGCCATGGGCTCCCATAGGAGTCCATGCAGCGGCTGACGTATTTTGGCCCAAAACATAGTTCCAGGACTATGTTTTGGGTCCGATGTAAAAACGTCCGACACTATATTGGCTGGCCGGGCGTTTTTATGTCTCACAAATACGCCCATGGGATCTGATGCATTGGAATCCAATGCACCAAATCAAAGCACATATCAGCTGGCCGTGAAAATGCCGTCCGATATGCGCTCATGTGAAAAAAGCCTTAAGCTGCTTCATAAAAAGAATAACAAACGTGATTGTGCAACTACTTGGTAATCACTGTTACACGCCGCGCTGACTGAACACTATAAGGGTAGGTTTATGTAACATATAGGGATGTCTCCACGTGGTGTAAACACTGCGGACCCTCCACCAATAAGCTGTCATTAATGAACTGTGTTCTTACAGGTCATTGGTTAGACTAAATTAAAGAAACAAAATGGTGAAACAAAAATACATGTTTAGTATCGCCGCGTCCGTAACAGTCCGATCTATCAAAGTAATGCATTATTTACCCCACACAGTGAACGGCGTCCAAAAAAAAATAAGAATGCCAAAAATGCTCTGTTATCGCCAAGAAAAAATGCAGTATAGAGTGATCAAAAAGTTGTATCTATTCCAAAATGGTGCCGACGCAAACTGCAGGACGTCCGCAAGAAATCAGCCGCGGCACAACTATGTGGACAGTCATTGCGAGCATCACTGAATTACGGCCAATAACATGCACTGACGCAGCGGCAGGCCAGCCATGATATTTAGGTCTGCAGTAAGGCAGCGATCAGTGATTTATTGGGGATCGCACCGCACTGCCCGTGTTTACACCTGCGTAGCAATTATTGTGTAAACTGCTTCATTTGCACACTGCGTAAACAAGCGCTTTGCACAATAATCGCGCCATTTAAAGGTTGGTAACCCAGATTTGTGTGTATATATATAAATTGTTATAATAGGGGATTAGTCACTAGTCAGGATCGTCATCTTCTGCACCTACGATGGATTGCGCCACTCTCACAGAGACGCTGGACAATCAGACTTTTCAAAACTCTGGCGTCTGCCAGCTTTATTGCACACAGCAATGGCAAACAGTAAACTGCACATACAGCGGAACACAAAACCAAACCTGGTCAGCTGACCACTGACTGTACATTGTACGCCCCTCGCTGTATCGGCCTAGTGCCATACCATTACCATTCTCATATCAATACAGCTCATTTACCCCTCTGGGTTGGAAGTCCTGGGAGCTTCTTCACTCTCCGTCTGGTTTTACAACCCACAGCACCCAACCAGGGTGTCATTCTAGGGAGCGTCCTCCCCTGTCAGACTCATGACAGTCAAAGCTCCTTCTGAGCTATCACTGTCCCTGGGAGTTACTGGAGGCTTTGTCTCCTCCAACCTTGACCAAACAGCCATCCCTTCTAATTAGGACCCGAAGCCCATTTACATGCAACCATTATTGCTCAAAATTCCTTCAAACGATGGCATATGAGCAATCATCCTTGCGTGTAAACACTGCACGGGAGTCAAAGATTAAATTAGTTTTCTGCCGACAGCATGTGCAAGAACAAAGGAGCTGTGTGCAAAGCTCAGACCACATGTGGTGCTCTGCAAACAGCTCCTTAGGGCCTTTTACATGCACATGAAGCTAATAAAGTGTTAATCTTTTAGTCGTTTGAAAGATTGTCTTTGCGTGTAAATGGGCCTTCAGTCTGCCTGTTCTCCAGCCCTCTGCAGGCCATTCTGTAGACTGCACTTGCTACTGTATGTATATATATATATATACACACACACCTCTAGTGAATTCACCAATGGTACTAAATTACATTTACAATGATCTGTAAGGCCATGGTAGTCTTATAAGGAGTCTCGTGTCCCAGAAACATTTCCCTTTCATGACTTGTAGGATGTTCACTGAGCGGTTAATAAGACATTTTTGCAAGAAAGGTTGATGCCGTATAATATACAAAGGTCTTGAAGGCAGGAGCGGCCAATTCCTTTCTACTCCTTACAATAGGCGCAGCAGAGGTTCCCGGCTCTCGCCGGCGTCTTCATCTCTGCAGGTGCCGTGGATCTCTTCCAGCCCGGCGCGGTGGCTTAACATTCGCTGTCATAATTACGAGGCTCTGCTCAGGCACATCAAAGACGCTTTGCAATTAGACGCTTTATAGCGGCTCCCGTCTAGAAGGTGTAGAGGAGCTTTAGAGGAACCCATCTCTCTGGAGAGCAGCACAGCAGGAGTGGCCAAGCCGTTGCCTCCGATCTTAATGGTCTATTATTAGGGGAACTGAAAATATCTCCTTTGTTATCGCGCCTCTTTCTATGCAACATTTGATATTAAAAAAATTGCATCGCTCCAGTCATCTGTCGGGTATTTGGTAGGAGAAAGGGGCATCCTTTATCCCTTCCAGCCGCCTGCAGCTCCCATTTCCCGGCTCGCAGGCTCTCTATAGTTCTTTATAAACCTTCCAAGTCCCCAACATTCTGTCTAGTGTACAAAGGAGGGGAGGAGGGGGATGCAGCTGCATATTCTTATATAATCAAACCGTATCAAGTGAGGGGAAGTAGCAGAAAGGCGACACCTGAATATGACCACCATTAGCTTCATCTACAACCACAAAAACTATCCCACGCTTACAAGCTGATTCACATTCATAAAACGCCTACATGTCAAAAATCTCACTAAGGGCAAAGTAGGAATTTGGCCTTATGACTTCCACAAGGGTAGCATTTAGAGATGAGCGAGCACACTGGTCCGAACTTGATGCTCGTTAGAGTATTAGGGTGTTTGAGATGCTCGTTACTCGTGACGAACACCACGCGGTACTCAAGTCAATAACATTTACTTCCCTGAAGTGTTAGCCCCATTTTCTGGCCAATAGAAGCACAGGGAAGGCAATACCACTTCCTCCTGTGAGGTGCCAGCCCTATCCCACCCCCCTGCAGTGAGTGGCTGGGGAGATCAAGTGACCCCCGAGTACTTAAAGCGGCCCCACCCGCGGCTCGCCTCAGACACACGCTGGCAGAGATTAGGGACAGTGCTGCTGCTGGTATAGGGATAGTGTTAGCCTCTACAAGAACCCCAACGGTCCTTCTTAGGGCCACAGCTCACCTAGTGCATTACTGTTGTGGCTGCTGGGAGCAGTTTTGCACAATATATATATTTTTTTTATATCGGGCGTGCAGCCCCATTACAGCTATAGCGTTCTCAGGCTGCAGTCTGCACTACGTAGTATAGGGGCAGTATTGGTCAGGCAGGGACAGTGGGTAGTGTAGAAGAACCCCAATGGTGCTTCTTAGGGCCACATCTTACCGTGTGTATTACTGTTGTGCTGCTAGGAACAGCTTTGCACCAAACTTGTTCTTTCATCTTGGGCTCTGCAGACTATTGCGCTCTCAGTCTGCAGCCAATTCTACAGAGTATAGGGGCAGTATTGGTGAGGCAGGGACAGTGCTGCTGTAGAATCCTGTCAACAAGTAAGCCAAAAAAGCACCGGTTTAGGGCTATCTGTGACCGTGTGCATTTAACTCCGTGGCTGCTGGGAGTTGTAGTACCTCATTATTGCACAGCTAGGCCTGCTTGCAGGCTTCCAAGTAATTTTTTTCCTGGCTGCAGTTTGCGTTACATAAGCGCTGTCTCACTCCAGCTACAGGCCAATAAGAATTCAAACATTTTTTACACTGCTCTGTGTCTGCTCTATTCGTAATCCACCATGCTGAGGGGTAGGGGTAGGGCTAGAGGACGTGGACGTGGACGAGGACGCGGAGGTCCAAGTGAGGGTGTGGGCACAGACCAAGTTCCTGGTCCAGGTGAATTGCAGCCGGCTGCTGCCGGAGTAGGAGAGAGGAAAGTTTCTGGGGTCCCCAGCTTCATATCCCAATTTTTGGGTCCACGTCGTAGACCTTTATTACAAGATGAGCAGTGTGAGCAGGTCCTGTCATGGATGGCAGAAAGTGCATCCAGCAATGTCTACAGCAACCTGTCTTCTACGCCGTCCACTGCTGCAACTCTGAATCCTCTCGCTGCTGGTCCTCCTTCCTCCCAGCCTCCTCACTCCATGAAAATGACACATTCTGAGGAGCGGGCAGACTCCCAGAAACTGTTCTCGGGCCCCTGCCCAGAATGGCCAGCAATGGTTCCTCTTCCACCAGAGGAGTTTGTCATGACCGATGCCCAACCTTTGGAAAGTTCCCGGGGTCCGAGTGATGAGGCTGGGGACTTCCTGCAACTGTCTCAAGAGCTTTCAGTGGGTGAGGAGGACGATGATGATGAGACACAGTTGTCTATCTGTGAGGCAGTAGTAAGGGCAGTAAGTCCGAGGGAGGAGCGCACAGAGGATTCGGAGGAAGAGCCACTGGACGATGAGGTGACTGACCCCACCTGGTTTGATAAGCCAACTGAGTACAGGTCTTCAGAGGGGGAGGCAAGTGCAGCAGGACAGGTTGGAAGAGGCAATGGGGTGGCCAGGGGTAGAGGCAGGGCCAGAGCGAAGAATCCCCCAACTATTTCCCAAAGCACCCCCTCACGGTAAGCCTCCGTGCAGAGGGCTAGGTGTTCAAAGGTGTGGCAGTTTTTCACTGAGAGCGCGGACGACTGACGTACAGTCGTGTGCAACCTGTGTCGCACCAAGATCAGCAGGGGAGCCACCACCACCAGCCTCACCACCACCAGCATGCGCAGGCATATGATGGCCAAGCACCCCACAAGGTGGGATGAAGGCCATTCACCACCTCCAGGTTGCACCACTGCCTCTCCCCCTGTGCCCCAACCTGCCACTCAGATCCAACCCCCCTCTCAGGACACAGGCACGACCGTCTCTGCACCCACACCCTCACCTCCACTGTCCTCGGCCCCATCCAGCAATGTCTCTCAGCGCAGCGCCCAACTGTCGCTAGCAGAAGCGTTGGAGCGAAAGCGCAAATACGCCGCCACGCACAAGCTTTAAACGTGCACATAGCCAAATTGATCAGCCTGGAGATCCTGTCGTATAGGCTTGTGGAAACTGAGGCTTTCCAAAACATGATGGTGGCGGTAGCCCCATGCTACTCCCCAGTCACCAATATTTTTCATGGTGTGCCTTCCCAGCCCTACACCAGCATGTCTCCCGCAACATTGTACGCACCCTCACCAACGCGGTTACTGCCAAGGTCCACTTAACAACGGACACGTGGACAAGCACAGGCGGGCAGGGCCACTATATCTCCCTGACGGCACATTGGGTGAATTTAGTGGAGGCTGGGACCGAGTCAGAGCCTGGGACTGCTCACGTCCTACCCACCCCCAGAATTGCGGGCCCCAGCTCGGTGGTGGTATCTGCGGCGGTGTATGCCACCTCCACTAAACCTTCCTCCTCCTCCAATGCAACCTCTACCTCGCAATCAAGATGTGTCAGCAGCAGTACGTCGCCAGCAATCGGTGTGGCACAGCGCGGCAGCACAGCGGTGGGCAAGCATCAGCAGGCCGTCCTGCGGACCCTGCAACATCGGTTTAATCTGCCAGTGCACTGACTGCTTTGCAACATGGCCACACGGTGGAAATCTACGCTCCACATGTTGGCCAGGCTGTATGAGCAGAGTAGAGCTATAGTGGAATACCAACTCCAACATGGCCACATTCCGAAAACCAACTAAATAAAACCGCGCTAATAGGTTCACAGTCGCGACAATTTTCCACCAACGCGGTTACTGGTAAGGTGCATATAACCACGGACAAGCGGACAGGACACGTACTGTCTCAAAAACATTCCCCTCCTCCTCCTCCAACAATGAAAACATTCTTGGCAAATGCTTTCGCAGTGGTCCGTCTGGCGGCAGTCCAAGAATTTCACCTTAAATGACACAATAAGAAAGCCCCCCACCACGGCCCACCTAATCCTGGCCACATTCCGTAAACCAACTAAATACAACCGCTCCTATGTCCACACTCCACAACTTCATCCTGGCCACATTCCGAAAACCAACTAAATAAAACCGCCGTAGTATTCCGTTATCCCTAGCTGAAGCTTTCAGCCGACTGGTAGAGCAATGGTGGCTTCCAACTTGTTGGTACTGCTAAGTCCAAAGAGAAGCGTACAGGTGAGGTCGGAATACAGGTGACTATAGAACACAGCATCCCTGCAGGGCAAGGGACTGAGTAGCAGCAGGTACCGATCCTTAATGGAAGCAGGCCAGCTGAGAACCACATACTCCCTGAATGATTTTGGACTGACCGATGATGAGGCCTTTACTTGTGATCATCGTTGGTAATTCCTAAGAAAGATCCGTGGTAGTAGCTGGAAACTTGGATTGCTATTTGCTAACACTTTGAAATGGACAACTGAAACCATATGAATGAAGCCTTTCCATATTTCAGCTTGAGATGAGAAGGAGTGCAGACTTTCAGTACCTTGAATATCCTTTTCATTGCAATCAAATGCCACTTTCTCGTCTCAGAAAATACTAGCTTTTCCACATAGGTGTTGTCAATCTGTCTATACTGTTACTACTGAAATCCCACTAATACTGGGCTATGCCTATACTGCTGTAACAGAAATGTTACAGGGGTCTGCCGATACTGTTACTACTGAAATGTAACTGATACTGGGCTCTGCCTATACTGCAGCTACTGAAATGTTACAGGGCTCTGCCTATACTGCAGCTACGGAAATGTTACAGGGCTCTGCCTATACTGCTGTAACGGAAATGTTACAGGGGTCTGCCGATACAGTTACTACTGAAATGTAACTGATACTGGGCTCTGCCTATACTGCAGCTACTGAAATGTTACTGGGGTCCGGCTATACTATTACTACAGAAGTGTTAATAGGGTCTCCCTAGACTTCTGCAACATAACTGTTACTGGGGTCAGCTTATACCTTTGCTACAGGAGTATTACAGGGATCTGTGCATACTATGGGTTGCAATAAATGTTCCCATCACGGTGTTCAATGTACATGGCCCCAAAAAAACTAACCCAGACTGACTAGGGCATGCAGTGTGGGCCGAAGCCCACCTGTATTTAATCTGACGTTACCTCAGCTGTGCTGGGCACTGCAATGGGATACATTTATGTACCGTCGGTGGGTTCCAGGGAGCCACCCATGCTGTGGGTCCACAGGGACTTCACATTAGGGAGTTGAATCTGCCTGTGTCTACTTATAAAAAACCCCGGTCAGACTGGGGCATGCAGTGTGGGCCGAAGACCACCTGCATTTAATCTGACGTTACCTCAGCTGTGCTGGGCACTGCAATGGGATTTATTTATGTACCGCCGGTGGTTTCCTGGGACCCACCCATGCTGTGGGTCCACAGGGACTTCACATAGGGGAGTTGTACCTGCCCGTGTCTACTTATAAAAACCCCGGTCTGACTGGGGCATGCAGTGTGGGCCAAAGCCCACCTGTATTTAATCTGACGTTAGCTCTACTATCCGGGGTGCTGCATTGGGACAAACTACAGGAGCAATACAGCGCTAATGAGACGTTCACAGCTACGCTAGCATTGGAGTCCGCTGTAGGCCCACGATTACTGAGGGTTTGTGCAGAGGCCTATGTCCTGGGTGCAGTGAAAGTCCGCTTCCTGCCTAGGATTGCTGAAGCTGTGGGCCGAGGCCTATGTCGTGGGCGCGGTGCAAGTCTGCCATGTTTGGCCAGTCAGATCAATTTTTGGTTCATGTCTTGGGTTTACTAGGACCCCCCTATACTGTTGGTGCAAACTTAGTTCCCATTGCGGTGTTTGACCTGTCTGGCACAAAGACACTGACTGACTTGGGTAGGGGGCAGAGCGCTGATGGCTTTACCCTTGCAGTGTGGATTGAGCTATGTGACACCTTGACAGAATGAATACTGTGTGGGCACATAGGTTCCCCATTGCTATGCCCACGTGTGCAGCTCCAGATGGAGGTGGCACAGGATTGGATTTCACATTGCTTCTGTACAGCATTGTGGGTTATCGCCCGCCCCTTTTAAAGAGAGTCGCTGCCTGGCCCTGCCAACCCTCTGCAGTGTGTGCCTCCGGTTCCTCCTCATGGCAGACGCACTTATAAATAGACATGAGGGTGGTGTGGCTATGAGGCCAGCGTGTGGCATGAGGGCAGCTGAAGGGTCGTGCGGGGGGTTGGGCAGCATGTAACCCAGGAGAAGAGGCAGTGGTGTCACCCGCAGGCAGTGATTGTGCTTAGTTGGAGGTAGTGTGGTGCTTAGCTAAGGTGTGCCTTGCTAATGAGGGTTTGTCCGAAGTAAAAATTGTTGGGGGGGCGGCACTCTTGCCGCTATTGTGGCTTAATAGTGGGACCTGGGAACCTAAAATGCAGCCCAGCATGTTGCCCCTCGCCTGCCCTATCCGTTTCTGTGTCGTTTCCATCACTTTCGTAGGTTTTGCAGATTTTCACCAATGAAAACCTTAGCGGAGCATGGGTCATATACAAAAATGCTCGGGTCGCCCATTGACTTCAATGGGGTTCGTTACTCTAAACGAACCCTCGAGCATCGCGGAAAGTTCGACTCGAGTAACGAGCACCCGAGCATTTTGGTGCTCGCTCATCTCTAGTAGCATTCAAAGACTCATCCTGAACAGCAATTTTTTTCTGCCACTTGCATGTTTTATGGCCTATTTACACCATCCAATGATCGCTAAAAAAAAATCGCTAATTGGCGATCGTTTTAGCGTTAATCGGTGCGTGTAAATGCGCGCCCATCGTCCGCTTTTCGGGCACCATTAAATTCAGTCTAACCTAAAAATCATTGCTCACCTTTATCAGCAGTTCTCCACGGTGAGTGCTGATAGCATTGTCTCCCCGTGGAGAACAAAGGATCTGAGCACAGATAACAGCCTCGGGCTATTAACTGCATTCAGCAAAGGCTTCATTTACACACCTAATTGGTACTTAAGTAGCTGAGTAGCTACTTAATAGTTTATGCAAAATGATCGCTCAAAGCTGTCACTGTTGGTTGAGCGATCTTTGAGCGATCATCTGCTGGTGTAAATGGGCCTTTACATTACTCATCACAGCAGGTATGAAAGTGAGATGTCGATATCAAGAGTGTTGTGCTGACATCTAGAGGTAAATAGAAAAACTGCAGTATTTCAAAATTGATTGGTACAGTATACACTCAGCCAGCAAATAACTAATATCCATGATCAGTTGTTGGGGAGCGAGCTATAACCATGTATAACATATTACATTGCATGAACGCTCCTCCAAAAATGTTATTTCCATTGTCCCTGAGACCCCTAATAGGATAAATCTAGACAAGAGACTTCAGTGTCCGCCAGGAATGGAGTGATTGATGAATGGCAGGAGAGTCTCGATGCTGGAAAATATAGATGAAATCCCCATCTGGGAACAGCACATTATGAGACCTCCTGTAAGCTCGGTGCATGAGGGGAAATCTCAGATTGGTGCTAATGTCACAGCTCACACTCAATAGAATGCAGGTTCCAGTCACATAAAGATAGGCGTGACCTTCATTCCTATCATTCACTGATTCCTATCTTGTTGTCATTTTCTGATCTTCTATTAACCCTTTACAATCCACTGGCTGACGTCTTAAGACATTATGATTTAAGGCTGTACAGCTCCGATGTTGGCAGACATCCATCGGGGTTCTCTTACTGTATATTGCGAGCCTCTCTGCTGTCAGAGCCTATCCAACGTGTCACCTCATGCAGTACTGGCTTTAGCCAGCAGATAGCACCGTTGTATAACAGCAGAAAAAGAGTAAGACCCCCTAGAAAAATCTGGATACACACTGGATTGGAAAGGGTTAATTAGAGTCATATGGATGCAGCGTTACAATTGTAGAGGCCCAGAACATCATCCTGGTCGCCTCCATAAATGTCATACATGTTTGTCTTATGTAGATGCACTGTGCAAAGCTTGTCCTGTCATGTCCAGTCCATATCGGCCCCTGAGAGACAGGTGCTCAAAGATTATATCCAGGACAGCTTGAGAAGGAATCATATACGGCCATCTAATTCCCCGTTAGCAGCTGGGTTCTTTTTTGTAAAGAGAAAAGATGGCGGGTTACGTCCCTGTGTTGACTTTAGGGAATTGAACAAAATCACGAAACGCAATCTGTATTTTCTTATCCTTATCCCGGATCTTCGCAGTTGAATGGCTCCAACTGGTTTTCTAAACTAGACTTGCGCGGGGCATATAATTTAATCTGGATTAAGGAGGGGGACGAGTGGAAGACTGCGTTTAATACCCCAGAGGGGCATTTTGAGAGTCTGGTGATGCCTTTTGGTCTCACTAATGCCCCTGCTGTATTCCAGTCCTTGATCAATGAGGTTCTCTCAGTTTGTGGGCAGATTTGTATTAGTATGCTAGGATGATATTTTGATTTTCTTTCCGGATTTCGAGTCCCATGTTTCTTATGTTCACCAGGTCCTCCAAGCTTTGCGTGAGAATTGTTTGTTCGCCAAAGGAGAAAAGTGTGTGTTTACTGTACAAGAGATCACATTTTGGGGGCATATAATTACCCACGAAGGGTTTATGATGGATCCTGAGAAGGTCCGAGCTGTACAGGATTGGGTCCTACCATAAAATGTGAAGGCCTTACAAAGGTTCTTGGGGTTCGCCAACTATTACCGTAGATTCATTAGGGATTTTTCGGTGATAGTTAAACCTCTCACTGATATGACTAAGAAGGGCTGCTTTCCTACTAAATGGTCGGCGGAAGCTATGCAGTCATTTCAGAGATTGAAGAAGTGTTTTGCTACGGCTCCGGTGCTGGTGCAGCCAGATTCTTCCAGGCCCTTTATTGTTGAGGTCGATGCTTCAGAGGTGGGGGTTAGAGCAGTTCTGTCTCAGGGAACGGAGACATTGCAAGATCTCCACCCGTGTGCATTCTTCTCTCGTAAAGTTTTGTCTTCGGAACAAAATTATGACATTGGGGACAAGGAATTGTTAGCGATTAAATGGTCATTCGAGGAGTGGCATCATTTTCTAGAGGCGGTGCGACACACAGTAACGGTTTCACTGATCATAGAAGCCTCATATATCTGGAATCTGCCAAAAGACCTAACCGCAGACAGGCACGCTCATCGCTTTTCTTTTCCCGTTTTAATTTTTTAGTTACAAATCATCCAGGCTGGAAGAATGTGAAGGCCGATGCTCTTTCGAGAAGTTTTCTTCCAGTAGTTTCTGATGAACCTCTTGCCCCTATCCTGTCTGAAGGGGTGGTGGTGTCAGCAGTGTCATTAGAGTCAGAGGAGCAAGTCCGTAGAGCACAGAATTTGGCCCAGTCAAAGTTTTCGGTTGGGAAGCTTTTTGTTCCAGTTCATCTAAGTTTACAGGTGCTGGCCGAGATTCACAGTTCGGTGTTGGCCGGACATCCGGGAATTAATAATACCCGTAGGCTACTCTCTAGAACATTTTGGTGGCCATCATTACAACGGGATACGTTCAGCTTTGTCTTGTGAGGTGTGTGCCAGAACCAAGTCATCCCGCAGTCGGCCAGCCGGTATGTTGTTGCCTTTTCCTATGAGACCATGGACTCATTTGTCCATGGACTTCATTACGGATTTACCACCTTCCGATGCCAACACTGTTGTTTGGGTGGTAGTTGATCGGTTTAGCAAAATGTGCCATTTTGTGACACTCCCCGGTTTACCTAATGCCAAGACGTTGGCGAGTTTGTTCATTTGCCACATCGTTAGACTACATGGTTTGCCAGAGAATATAGTCTCCGATCGCTGCGTACAATTTGTTTCTAGCTTTTGGAGAATAGTCTGCTCTAGTTTGGGTGTCCAGCTCTCATTTTCCTCGGCATACCATCCTGAGACCAATGGGCAAACGGAGAGGTGTAATCAGAACCTGGAGCAGTATTTACGTTGTTATGTCTCGGAAAATCAGGAGGACTGGTCGAAGTTCTTACCACTAGCCGAGTTTGCTCTAAACAATAGACCACTGGAGGCCACGGGGACATCACCGTTCTTCTGTAACTACGGATTTCACCCATGTTTTGGCCCCCTTTCCAAGAGGGTTTCGGAGGTACCAGGAGCAAATGAGTTTTGTTCCGATATGGAAGCCGGGTGGGTGGAGGTCCAGAAAAATTTACAGCGATCCGTTCGGCGCAGCAAGCGAGTTGCAGACAGTCACCGCTCTGAGGGGGCGGGATTCTGTGTTGGAGACTTGGTGTGGTTGTCTACCAGAAATATAAAACTCAAACAACCGTCCGCTAAACTGGGCCCGCGATTTATCGGTCCATTTAAAATAATTGAGAAGATTAACGCAGTCGCTTTTCGGTTGGAAATTCCCAGCATGATGAAGATTAACAATGTGTTCCATAAATCTCTGCTCAAAAGATTCATCAATTCTGGGAATGACTCACCACCCCCGGCCCCTGTGCTAGTGGATGGGGAGGAGCAGTTTGTAATAAGTCGCATTTTGGACTCTTGTCGAGTCAGGAATTCTTTGGAGTACCTTGTATATTGGCGCGGTTATGGCCCAGTAGAGAGGTCATGGGTTCCTGCAGCTGATGTTCATGCGGATCGTCTGGTAAAAGATTTTCACAGATCAAACCCTGGTCATCCTGGTCCTAAGGGTCCTGGGGCCCCTTCTAGAAGGGGAGGTACTGTTGCAGCCATTCTGAAGTCTTCACCTGTCTTTCAGACCGGACCAGGGTTTAGCAATGTCTCTACCTTTCCTGGCGCTGAGGGGTGTGGTGGTTGGATGAGTGATGTCAGTCCTCACCTGTTCCTATGTAAGCTGTGCTAGAATTGACCTCCGTGCTGGTCGATGTTCAGTTGCTACTTGGACTGCTGCTGAGGAGCACAGCCACCACTGGAGCGCCTCCACGTTTAAGTCAAGTATCTCTGCATTTTTGGTGTTCTGTTCCTTTTTTGTATTAGGGCTCCCTGGTAGGGACTTATTAGTGGCCTAGTCACACGTTGTGGGTCCGCACCTGTGGGAAGCGATCGGCCCACCGAGTAGGCAGGGCCCCCTCCTGGGTTATGGGTTTGCAGGGAGAGAATTTCCCCTAGTATTTCCGCTGCACAGTTGTGCCTTTTCTTTTGTTTTTGACTATTGCATGTTCGGTAAGGACGCAACATGAGGGCTTGAGAGCTGGAAAAGGTCCTCAATCTTGTCTACCTGAGAGTTCTAACACAGAGCCGCATGGAAGCACCTTCAGCTTCCATGTAGGAGAAGATGGAGGAGGAGGAGCGATATCCTGTATCGTATGGAGTGTGGATGTGAACGGACTGAGTCTCGTCGTTAGAGAGAGAGAAAACCCTACCATAATTCTGTACAGGTACCAGTTCAAACTGCAGGCTTTTCCTGTGCGGCCGTCCATATGTATTATAGTAGTTCTATTCTTGTAAATAGGGGCAGTATTATAGTAGTTATATTCTTGTACATAGGGGGCAGTATTATAGTAGTTATATTCTTGTACATAGGAGGCAGTATTATAGTAGTTATATTCTTGTACATAGGGGGCAGTATTATAGTAGTTATATTCTTGTACATAGGGGGCAGTATTATAGTAGTTATATTCTTGTACATAGGAGCAGTATTATAGTAGTTATATTCTTGTACATAGGAGGCAGTATTATAGTAGTTATATTCTTGTACATAGGGGGCAGTATTATAGTAGTTATATTCTTGTACATAGGAGGCAGTATTATAGTAGCTATATTCTGGTACATAGAGGGCAGTATTATAGTAGTTATATTCTTGTACATAGGGGGCAGTATTATAGTAGTTATATTCTTGTACATAGGGGGCAGTATTATAGTAGTTATATTCTTGTACATAGGGGGCAGTATAATAGTAGTTATATTCCTGTACATAGGGGTCAGTCTTATAGTAGTTATATTCTTGTACATAGGGGGCAGTATTATAGTAGTTATATTCTTGTACATAGGAGGCAGTATTATAGCAGTTATATTCTTGTACATAGGCGGCAGTATTATAGTAGTTATATTCTTGTACATAGGAGGCAGTATTATAGTAGTTATATTCTTGTACATAGGGGGCAGTATTATACTAGTTATATTCTTGTACAAAGGAGCAGTATTATAGTAGTTATATTCTTGTACATAGGAGGCAGTATTATAGTAGTTATATTCTTGTACATAGGAGGCAGTATTATAGTAGTTATATTCTTGTACATATGGGGCAGTATTATAGTAGTTATATTCTTGTACATAGGGGTCAGTATTATAGTAGTTATATTCTTGTACATAGGGGGCAGTATTATAGTAGTTATATTCTTGTACATAGGGGGCAGTATTATAGTAGTTATATTCTGGTACAAAGGAGGCAGTATTATAGTAGTTATATTCTTGTACATAGGGGGCAGTATTATAGTAGTTATTATCTTGTACATAGGGGGCAGTATTATAGTAGTTATTATCTTGTACATAGGGGCAGTATTATAGTAGTTATATTCTGGTACAAAGGAGGCAGTATTATAGTAGTTATATTCTTGTACATAGGAGGCAGTATTATAGTAGTTATATTCTTGTACATAGGAGGCAGTATTATAGTAGTTATATTCTTGTACATAGGAGGCAGTATTATAGTAGTTATTATCTTGTACATAGGGGGCAGTATTATAGTAGTTATATTCTTGTACATAGGAGACAGTATTATAGTAGTTATATTCTTGTACATAGGGGGCAGTATTATAGTAGTTATATTCTTGTACATAGGGGGCAGTATTATAGTAGTTATATTCTTGTACATAGGAGACAGTATTATAGTAGTTATATTCTTGTACATAGGGGGCAGTATTATAGTAGTTATATTCTTGTACATAGGAGCAGTATTATAGTAGTTATATTCTTGTACATAGGAGCAGTATTATAGTAGTTATATTCTTGTACATAGGAGGCAGTATTATAGTAGCTATATTCTGGTACATAGAGGGCAGTATTATAGTAGTTATATTCTTGTACATAGGGGGCAGTATTATAGTAGTTATATTCTTGTACATAGGGGGCAGTATTATAGTAGTTATATTCTTGTACATAGGGGGCAGTATTATACTAGTTATATTCTTGTACAAAGGAGCAGTATTATAGTAGTTATATTCTGGTACAAAGGAGGCAGTATTATAGTAGTTATATTCTTGTACATAGGAGGCAGTATTATAGTAGTTATATTCTTGTACATAGGAGGCAGTATTATAGTAGTTATATTCTTGTACATATGGGGCAGTATTATAGTAGTTATATTCTTGTACATAGGGGGCAGTATTATAGTAGTTATATTCTTGTACATAGGGGGCAGTATTATAGTAGTTATATTCTGGTACAAAGGAGGCAGTATTATAGTAGTTATATTCTTGTACATAGGGGGCAGTATTATAGTAGTTATTATCTTGTACATAGGGGGCAGTATTATAGTAGTTATATTCTGGTACAAAGGAGGCAGTATTATAGTAGTTATATTCTTGTACATAGGAGGCAGTATTATAGTAGTTATATTCTTGTACATAAGAGGCAGTATTATAGTAGTTATATTCTTGTACATAGGAGGCAGTATTATAGTAGTTATTATCTTGTACATAGGGGGCAGTATTATAGTAGTTATATTCTTGTACATAGGAGACAGTATTATAGTAGTTATATTCTTGTACATAGGGGGCAGTATTATAGTAGTTATTCTTGTACATAGGAGGCAGTATTATAGTAGTTATATTCTTGTACATAGGAGCAGTATTATAGTAGTTATATCCTTGTACATAGGGGGCAGTATTATAGTAGTTATATTCCTGTACATAGGGAGCAGTATTATAGTAGTTATATTCTTGTACATAGGAGCAGTATTATAGTAGTTATATTCTTGTACATAGGGGGCAGTATTATAGTAGTTATATTCTTGTACATAGGGAGCAGTATTATAGTAGTTCAATTCTGGTACATAGGGGGCACTATTATAGTAGTTCAATTCTGGTACATAGGGGGCAGTATTATAGTAGTTATATTCTTGTACATAGGGGGCAGTATTATAGTAGTTATATTCTTGTAGATAGGGGCAGTATTATAGTAGTTATATTCTTGTACATAGGAGCAGTATTATAGTAGTTCAATTCTGGTACATAAGGGGCAGTATTATAGTAGTTATCCTTGTACATAGGGGGCAGTATTATAGTAGTTATATTCTTGTACATAGGTAGCAGTATTATAGTAGTTATATTCTTGTACATAGGGGGCAGTATTATAGTAGTTATATTCTTGTACATAGGAGGCAGTATTATAGTAGCTATATTCTTGTACATAGAGGGCAGTATTATAGTAGTTATATTCTTGTACATAGGGGGCAGTATTATAGTAGTTATATTCTTGTACATAGGGGGCAGTATTATAGTAGTTATATTTTTGTACATGGGGGCAATATTATAGTAGTTATATTCTTGTACATAGGGGGCAGTATTATACTAGTTATATTCTTGTACAAAGGAGCAGTATTATAGTAGTTATATTCTGGTACAAAGGAGGCAGTATTATAGTAGTTATATTCTTGTACATAGGGGGCAGTATTATAGTAGTTATATTCTTGTACATAGGAGGCAGTATTATAGTAGTTATATTCTTGTACATAGGAGCAGTATTATAGTAGTTATATCCTTGTACATAGGGGGCAGTATTATAGTAGTTATATTCCTGTACATAGGGAGCAGTATTATAGTAGTTATATTCTTGTACATAGGGGGCAGTATACTAGTAGTTATATTCTTGTACATAGGGAGCAGTATTATAGTAGTTCAATTCTGGTACATAGGGGGCAGTATTATAGTAGTTCAATTCTGGTACATAGGGGGCAGTATTATAGTAGTCATATTCTTGTACATAGGGGGCAGTATTATAGTAGTTATATTCTTGTACATAGGGGCAGTATTATAGTAGTTATATTCTTGTACATAGGAGCAGTATTATAGTAGTTCAATTCTGGTACATAGGGGGCAGTATTATAGTAGTTATCCTTGTACATAGGGGGCAGTATTATAGTAGTTATATTCTTGTACATAGGGGGCAGTATTATAGTAGTTATATTCTTGTACATAGGGGGCAGTATTATAGTAGTTATATTCTTGTACATAGGGGGCAGTATTATAGTAGTTATATTCTTGTACATAGGGGCAGTATTATAGTAGTTATATTCTTGTACATAGGAGGCAGTATTATAGTAGTTATATTTTGGTACATAGGAGGCAGTATTAGAGTAGTTATATTCTGGTACATAGGGGGCAGTATTATAGTAGTTATATTCTTGTATATAGGGGGCAGTATTATAGTAGTTATATTCTTGTATATAGGGGGCAGTATTATAGTAGTTATATTCTTGTACATAGGGGGCAGTATATTAGTAGTTATATTCCTGTACAAAGGAGGCAGTATTATAGTAGTTATATTCTTGTACATAGGAGGCAGTATTATAGTAGTTATATTCTTTTACATAGGAGGCAGTATTATAGTAGTTATATTCTTGTACATATGGGGCAGTATTATAGTAGTTATATTCTTGTACATAGGGGGCAGTATTATAGTAGTTATATTCTTGTACATAGGGGGCAGTATTATAGTAGTTATATTCTGGTACAAAGGAGGCAGTATTATAGTAGTTATATTCTTGTACATAGGGGGCAGTATTATAGTAGTTATTATCTTGTACATAGGGGGCAGTATTATAGTAGTTATATTCTGGTACAAAGGAGGCAGTATTATAGTAGTTATATTCTTGTACATAGGAGGCAGTATTATAGTAGTTATATTCTTGTACATAAGAGGCAGTATTATAGTAGTTATATTCTTGTACATAGGAGGCAGTATTATAGTAGTTATTATCTTGTACATAGGGGGCAGTATTATAGTAGTTATATTCTTGTACATAGGAGACAGTATTATAGTAGTTATATTCTTGTACATAGGGGGCAGTATTATAGTAGTTATTCTTGTACATAGGAGGCAGTATTATAGTAGTTATATTCTTGTACATAGGAGCAGTATTATAGTAGTTATATCCTTGTACATAGGGGGCAGTATTATAGTAGTTATATTCCTGTACATAGGGAGCAGTATTATAGTAGTTATATTCTTGTACATAGGAGCAGTATTATAGTAGTTATATTCTTGTACATAGGGGGCAGTATTATAGTAGTTATATTCTTGTACATAGGGAGCAGTATTATAGTAGTTCAATTCTGGTACATAGGGGGCAGTATTATAGTAGTTCAATTCTGGTACATAGGGGGCAGTATTATAGTAGTTATATTCTTGTACATAGGGGGCAGTATTATAGTAGTTATATTCTTGTAGATAGGGGCAGTATTATAGTAGTTATATTCTTGTACATAGGAGCAGTATTATAGTAGTTCAATTCTGGTACATAGGGGGCAGTATTATAGTAGTTATCCTTGTACATAGGGGGCAGTATTATAGTAGTTATATTCTTGTACATAGGTAGCAGTATTATAGTAGTTATATTCTTGTACATAGGGGGCAGTATTATAGTAGTTATATTCTTGTACATAGGAGGCAGTATTATAGTAGCTATATTCTTGTACATAGAGGGCAGTATTATAGTAGTTATATTCTTGTACATAGGGAGCAGTATTATAGTAGTTCAATTCTGGTACATAGGGGGCAGTATTATAGTAGTTCAATTCTGGTACATAGGGGGCAGTATTATAGTAGTCATATTCTTGTACATAGGGGGCAGTATTATAGTAGTTATATTCTTGTACATAGGGGCAGTATTATAGTAGTTATATTCTTGTACATAGGAGCAGTATTATAGTAGTTCAATTCTGGTACATAGGGGGCAGTATTATAGTAGTTATCCTTGTACATAGGGGGCAGTATTATAGTAGTTATATTCTTGTACATAGGGGGCAGTATTATAGTAGTTATATTCTTGTACATAGGGGGCAGTATTATAGTAGTTATATTCTTGTACATAGGGGGCAGTATTATAGTAGTTATATTCTTGTACATAGGGGCAGTATTATAGTAGTTATATTCTTGTACATAGGAGGCAGTATTATAGTAGTTATATTTTGGTACATAGGAGGCAGTATTAGAGTAGTTATATTCTGGTACATAGGGGGCAGTATTATAGTAGTTATATTCTTGTATATAGGGGGCAGTATTATAGTAGTTATATTCTTGTATATAGGGGGCAGTATTATAGTAGTTATATTCTTGTACATAGGGGGCAGTATATTAGTAGTTATATTCCTGTACAAAGGAGGCAGTATTATAGTAGTTATATTCTTGTACATAGGAGGCAGTATTATAGTAGTTATATTCTTTTACATAGGAGGCAGTATTATAGTAGTTATATTCTTGTACATATGGGGCAGTATTATAGTAGTTATATTCTTGTACATAGGGGGCAGTATTATAGTAGTTATATTCTTGTACATAGGGGGCAGTATTATAGTAGTTATATTCTGGTACAAAGGAGGCAGTATTATAGTAGTTATATTCTTGTACATAGGGGGCAGTATTATAGTAGTTATTATCTTGTACATAGGGGGCAGTATTATAGTAGTTATATTCTGGTACAAAGGAGGCAGTATTATAGTAGTTATATTCTTGTACATAGGAGGCAGTATTATAGTAGTTATATTCTTGTACATAAGAGGCAGTATTATAGTAGTTATATTCTTGTACATAGGAGGCAGTATTATAGTAGTTATTATCTTGTACATAGGGGGCAGTATTATAGTAGTTATATTCTTGTACATAGGAGACAGTATTATAGTAGTTATATTCTTGTACATAGGGGGCAGTATTATAGTAGTTATTCTTGTACATAGGAGGCAGTATTATAGTAGTTATATTCTTGTACATAGGAGCAGTATTATAGTAGTTATATCCTTGTACATAGGGGGCAGTATTATAGTAGTTATATTCCTGTACATAGGGAGCAGTATTATAGTAGTTATATTCTTGTACATAGGAGCAGTATTATAGTAGTTATATTCTTGTACATAGGGGGCAGTATTATAGTAGTTATATTCTTGTACATAGGGAGCAGTATTATAGTAGTTCAATTCTGGTACATAGGGGGCAGTATTATAGTAGTTCAATTCTGGTACATAGGGGGCAGTATTATAGTAGTTATATTCTTGTACATAGGGGGCAGTATTATAGTAGTTATATTCTTGTAGATAGGGGCAGTATTATAGTAGTTATATTCTTGTACATAGGAGCAGTATTATAGTAGTTCAATTCTGGTACATAGGGGGCAGTATTATAGTAGTTATCCTTGTACATAGGGGGCAGTATTATAGTAGTTATATTCTTGTACATAGGTAGCAGTATTATAGTAGTTATATTCTTGTACATAGGGGGCAGTATTATAGTAGTTATATTCTTGTACATAGGAGGCAGTATTATAGTAGCTATATTCTTGTACATAGAGGGCAGTATTATAGTAGTTATATTCTTGTACATAGGGGGCAGTATTATAGTAGTTATATTCTTGTACATAGGGGGCAGTATTATAGTAGTTATATTTTTGTACATGGGGGCAGTATTATAGTAGTTATATTCTTGTACATAGGGGGCAGTATTATACTAGTTATATTCTTGTACAAAGGAGCAGTATTATAGTAGTTATATTCTGGTACAAAGGAGGCAGTATTATAGTAGTTATATTCTTGTACATAGGGGGCAGTATTATAGTAGTTATATTCTTGTACATAGGAGGCAGTATTATAGTAGTTATATTCTTGTACATAGGAGCAGTATTATAGTAGTTATATCCTTGTACATAGGGGGCAGTATTATAGTAGTTATATTCCTGTACATAGGGAGCAGTATTATAGTAGTTATATTCTTGTACATAGGGGGCAGTATTATAGTAGTTATATTCTTGTACATAGGGAGCAGTATTATAGTAGTTCAATTCTGGTACATAGGGGGCAGTATTATAGTAGTTCAATTCTGGTACATAGGGGGCAGTATTATAGTAGTCATATTCTTGTACATAGGGGGCAGTATTATAGTAGTTATATTCTTGTACATAGGGGCAGTATTATAGTAGTTATATTCTTGTACATAGGAGCAGTATTATAGTAGTTCAATTCTGGTACATAGGGGGCAGTATTATAGTAGTTATCTTTGTACATAGGGGGCAGTATTATAGTAGTTATATTCTTGTACATAGGGGGCAGTATTATAGTAGTTATATTCTTGTACATAGGGGGCAGTATTATAGTAGTTATATTCTTGTACATAGGGGGCAGTATTATAGTAGTTATATTCTTGTACATAGGGGCAGTATTATAGTAGTTATATTCTTGTACATAGGAGGCAGTATTATAGTAGTTATATTCTGGTACATAGGAGGCAGTATTAGAGTAGTTATATTCTGGTACATAGGGGGCAGTATTATAGTAGTTATATTCTTGTATATAGGGGGCAGTATTATAGTAGTTATATTCTTGTATATAGGGGGCAGTATTATAGTAGTTATATTCTTGTACATAGGGGGCAGTATATTAGTAGTTATATTCCTGTACATAGGGGGCAGTATTATAGTAGTTATATTCTTGTACATAGGAGGCAGTATTATAGTAGTTATATCCCTGTACATAGGGGGCAGTATTATAGTAGTTATATTCTTGTACATAGGAGCAGTATTATAGTAGTTATATTCTTGTACATAGGAGGCAGTATTATAGTAGTTATATCCCTGTACATAGGGGGCAGTATTATAGTAGTTATATTCTTGTACATAGGTGGCAGTATTATAGTAGTTATATTCTTGTACATAGGGGGCAGTATATTAGTAGTTATATTCCTGTACATAGGGGCAGTATTATAGTAGTTATATTCTTGTACATATGAGGCAGTATTATAGTAGTTATATTCCTGTACATAGGGGGGGGTAGTATTATAGTAGTTATAGTCTTGTACGTAGGGGGCAGTAATATAGTAGTTATATTCTTGTACATAGTGGGCAGTATTATAGTAGTTATATTCCTGTACATAGGGGGCAGTATTATAGTAGTACTATTCTTGTACATTGGAGGCAGTATTATAGTAGTTATATTCTTGTACATAGGGGCAGTATTATAGTAGTTATATTCTTGTACATAGGAGGCAGTATTATAGTAGTTATATTCTTGTACATATGGGGCAGTATTATAGTAGTTATATTCTTGTACATAGGGGGCAGTATTATAGTAGTTATATTCTTGTACATAGGGGGCAGTATTATAGTAGTTATATTCTGGAACAAAGGAGGCAGTATTATAGTAGTTATATTCTTGTACATAGGGGGCAGTATTATAGTAGTTATTATCTTGTACATAGGGGGCAGTATTATAGTAGTTATATTCTGGTACAAAGGAGGCAGTATTATAGTAGTTATATTCTTGTACATAGGAGGCAGTGTTATAGTAGTTATATTCTTGTACATAAGAGGCAGTATTATAGTAGTTATATTCTTGTACATAGGAGGCAGTATTATAGTAGTTATTATCTTGTACATAGGGGGCAGTATTATAGTAGTTATATTCTTGTACAAAGGAGCAGTATTATAGTAGTTATATTCTGGTACAAAGGAGGCAGTATTATAGTAGTTATATTCTTGTACATAGGAGGCAGTATTATAGTAGTTATATTCTTGTACATAGGAGGCAGTATTATAGTAGTTATATTCTTGTACATATGGGGCAGTATTATAGTAGTTATATTCTTGTACATAGGGGGCAGTATTATAGTAGTTATATTCTTGTACATAGGGGGCAGTATTATAGTAGTTATATTCTGGTACAAAGGAGGCAGTATTATAGTAGTTATATTCTTGTACATAGGGGGCAGTATTATAGTAGTTATTATCTTGTACATAGGGGGCAGTATTATAGTAGTTATATTCTGGTACAAAGGAGGCAGTATTATAGTAGTTATATTCTTGTACATAGGAGGCAGTATTATAGTAGTTATATTCTTGTACATAAGAGGCAGTATTATAGTAGTTATATTCTTGTACATAGGAGGCAGTATTATAGTAGTTATTATCTTGTACATAGGGGGCAGTATTATAGTAGTTATATTCTTGTACATAGGAGACAGTATTATAGTAGTTATATTCTTGTACATAGGGGGCAGTATTATAGTAGTTATTCTTGTACATAGGAGGCAGTATTATAGTAGTTATATTCTTGTACATAGGAGCAGTATTATAGTAGTTATATCCTTGTACATAGGGGGCAGTATTATAGTAGTTATATTCCTGTACATAGGGAGCAGTATTATAGTAGTTATATTCTTGTACGTAGGAGCAGTATTATAGTAGTTATATTCTTGTACATAGGGGGCAGTATTATAGTAGTTATATTCTTGTACATAGGGAGCAGTATTATAGTAGTTCAATTCTGGTACATAGGGGGCAGTATTATAGTAGTTCAATTCTGGTACATAGGGGGCAGTATTATAGTAGTTATATTCTTGTACATAGGGGGCAGTATTATAGTAGTTATATTCTTGTAGATAGGGGCAGTATTATAGTAGTTATATTCTTGTACATAGGAGCAGTATTATAGTAGCTCAATTCTGGTACATAGGGGGCAGTATTATAGTAGTTATCCTTGTACATAGGGGGCAGTATTATAGTAGTTATATTCTTGTACATAGGTAGCAGTATTATAGTAGTTATATTCTTGTACATAGGGGGCAGTATTATAGTAGTTATATTCTTGTACATAGGAGGCAGTATTATAGTAGCTATATTCTTGTACATAGAGGGCAGTATTATAGTAGTTATATTCTTGTACATAGGGGGCAGTATTATAGTAGTTATATTCTTGTACATAGGGGGCAGTATTATAGTAGTTATATTTTTGTACATGGGGCAGTATTATAGTAGTTATATTCTTGTACATAGGGGGCAGTATTATACTAGTTATATTCTTGTACAAAGGAGCAGTATTATAGTAGTTATATTCTGGTACAAAGGAGGCAGTATTATAGTAGTTATATTCTTGTACATAGGGGGCAGTATTATAGTAGTTATATTCTTGTACATAGGAGGCAGTATTATAGTAGTTATATTCTTGTACATAGGAGCAGTATTATAGTAGTTATATCCTTGTACATAGGGGGCAGTATTATAGTAGTTATATTCCTGTACATAGGGAGCAGTATTATAGTAGTTATATTCTTGTACATAGGGGGCAGTATTATAGTAGTTATATTCTTGTACATAGGGAGCAGTATTATAGTAGTTCAATTCTGGTACATAGGGGGCAGTATTATAGTAGTTCAATTCTGGTACATAGGGGGCAGTATTATAGTAGTCATATTCTTGTACATAGGGGGCAGTATTATAGTAGTTATATTCTTGTACATAGGGGCAGTATTATAGTAGTTATATTCTTGTACATAGGAGCAGTATTATAGTAGTTCAATTCTGGTACATAGGGGGCAGTATTATAGTAGTTATCCTTGTACATAGGGGGCAGTATTATAGTAGTTATATTCTTGTACATAGGGGGCAGTATTATAGTAGTTATATTCTTGTACATAGGGGGCAGTATTATAGTAGTTATATTCTTGTACATAGGGGGCAGTATTATAGTAGTTATATTCTTGTACATAGGGGCAGTATTATAGTAGTTATATTCTTGTACATAGGAGGCAGTATTATAGTAGTTATATTCTGGTACATAGTAGGCAGTATTAGAGTAGTTATATTCTGGTACATAGGGGGCAGTATTATAGTAGTTATATTCTTGTATATAGGGGGCAGTATTATAGTAGTTATATTCTGGTACAAAGGAGGCAATATTATAGTAGTTATATTCTTGTACATAGGAGGCAGTATTATAGTAGTTATATTCTTGTACATAGGAGGCAGTATTATAGTAGTTATATTCTTGTACATATGGGGCAGTATTATAGTAGTTATATTCTTGTACATAGGGGGCAGTATTATAGTAGTTATATTCTTGTACATAGGGGGCAGTATTATAGTAGTTATATTCTGGTACAAAGGAGGCAGTATTATAGTAGTTATATTCTTGTACATAGGGGGCAGTATTATAGTAGTTATTATCTTGTACATAGGGGGCAGTATTATAGTAGTTATATTCTGGTACAAAGGAGGCAGTATTATAGTAGTTATATTCTTGTACATAGGAGGCAGTATTATAGTAGTTATATTCTTGTACATAAGAGGCAGTATTATAGTAGTTATATTCTTGTACATAGGAGGCAGTATTATAGTAGTTATTATCTTGTACATAGGGGGCAGTATTATAGTAGTTATATTCTTGTACATAGGAGACAGTATTATAGTAGTTATATTCTTGTACATAGGGGGCAGTATTATAGTAGTTATTCTTGTACATAGGAGGCAGTATTATAGTAGTTATATTCTTGTACATAGGAGCAGTATTATAGTAGTTATATCCTTGTACATAGGGGGCAGTATTATAGTAGTTATATTCCTGTACATAGGGAGCAGTATTATAGTAGTTATATTCTTGTACATAGGAGCAGTATTATAGTAGTTATATTCTTGTACATAGGGGGCAGTATTATAGTAGTTATATTCTTGTACATAGGGAGCAGTATTATAGTAGTTCAATTCTGGTACATAGGGGGCAGTATTATAGTAGTTCAATTCTGGTACATAGGGGGCAGTATTATAGTAGTTATATTCTTGTACATAGGGGGCAGTATTATAGTAGTTATATTCTTGTAGATAGGGGCAGTATTATAGTAGTTATATTCTTGTACATAGGAGCAGTATTATAGTAGTTCAATTCTGGTACATAGGGGGCAGTATTATAGTAGTTATCCTTGTACATAGGGGGCAGTATTATAGTAGTTATATTCTTGTACATAGGTAGCAGTATTATAGTAGTTATATTCTTGTACATAGGGGGCAGTATTATAGTAGTTATATTCTTGTACATAGGAGGCAGTATTATAGTAGCTATATTCTTGTACATAGAGGGCAGTATTATAGTAGTTATATTCTTGTACATAGGGGGCAGTATTATAGTAGTTATATTCTTGTACATAGGGGGCAGTATTATAGTAGTTATATTTTTGTACATGGGGGCAGTATTATAGTAGTTATATTCTTGTACATAGGGGGCAGTATTATACTAGTTATATTCTTGTACAAAGGAGCAGTATTATAGTAGTTATATTCTGGTACAAAGGAGGCAGTATTATAGTAGTTATATTCTTGTACATAGGGGGCAGTATTATAGTAGTTATATTCTTGTACATAGGAGGCAGTATTATAGTAGTTATATTCTTGTACATAGGAGCAGTATTATAGTAGTTATATCCTTGTACATAGGGGGCAGTATTATAGTAGTTATATTCCTGTACATAGGGAGCAGTATTATAGTAGTTATATTCTTGTACATAGGGGGCAGTATTATAGTAGTTATATTCTTGTACATAGGGAGCAGTATTATAGTAGTTCAATTCTGGTACATAGGGGGCAGTATTATAGTAGTTCAATTCTGGTACATAGGGGGCAGTATTATAGTAGTCATATTCTTGTACATAGGGGGCAGTATTATAGTAGTTATATTCTTGTACATAGGGGCAGTATTATAGTAGTTATATTCTTGTACATAGGAGCAGTATTATAGTAGTTCAATTCTGGTACATAGGGGGCAGTATTATAGTAGTTATCCTTGTACATAGGGGGCAGTATTATAGTAGTTATATTCTTGTACATAGGGGGCAGTATTATAGTAGTTATATTCTTGTACATAGGGGGCAGTATTATAGTAGTTATATTCTTGTACATAGGGGGCAGTATTATAGTAGTTATATTCTTGTACATAGGGGCAGTATTATAGTAGTTATATTCTTGTACATAGGAGGCAGTATTATAGTAGTTATATTCTGGTACATAGTAGGCAGTATTAGAGTAGTTATATTCTGGTACATAGGGGGCAGTATTATAGTAGTTATATTCTTGTATATAGGGGGCAGTATTATAGTAGTTATATTCTTGTATATAGGGGGCAGTATTATAGTAGTTATATTCTTGTACATAGGGGGCAGTATATTAGTAGTTATATTCCTGTACATAGGGGGCAGTATTATAGTAGTTATATTCTTGTACATAGGAGGCAGTATTATAGTAGTTATATCCCTGTACATAGGGGGCAGTATTATAGTAGTTATATTCTTGTACATAGGAGCAGTATTATAGTAGTTATATTCTTGTACATAGGAGGCAGTATTATAGTAGTTATATCCCTGTACATAGGGGGCAGTATTATAGTAGTTATATTCTTGTACATAGGTGGCAGTATTATAGTAGTTATATTCTTGTACATAGGGGGCAGCATATTAGTAGTTATATTCCTGTACATAGGGGCAGTATTATAGTAGTTATATTCTTGTACATATGAGGCAGTATTATAGTAGTTATATTCCTGTACATAGGGGGGGGTAGTATTATAGTAGTTATAGTCTTGTACGTAGGGGGCAGTAATATAGTAGTTATATTCTTGTACATAGTGGGCAGTATTATAGTAGTTATATTCCTGTACATAGGGGGCAGTATTATAGTAGTACTATTCTTGTACATTGGAGGCAGTATTATAGTAGTTATATTCTTGTACATAGGGGCAGTATTATAGTAGTTATATTCTTGTACATAGGGGGCAGTACTATAGTAGTACTATTCTTGTACATTGGAGGCAGTATTATAGTAGTTATATACTTGTACATAGGGGGCAGTATTATAGTAGCTATATTCTTGTACATAGGGAGCAGTATTATAGTAGTACTATTCTTGTACATTGGAGGCAGTATTATAGTAGTTATATTCTTGTACATAGGGGGCAGTATTATAGCAGTTATATTCTTGTACATAGGGGGCAGTACTATAGTAGTACTATTCTTGTACATTGGAGGCAGTATTATAGTAGTTATATACTTGTACATAGGGGACAGTATTATAGTAGTTATATTCTTGTACATGCAAGCAGTATTATAGTAGTTATATTCTTGTACATAGGAGGCAGTATTATAGTAGTTATATTCTTGTACATAAGAGGCAGTATTATAGTAGTTATATTCTTGTACATAGGAGGCAGTATTATAGTAGTTATTATCTTGTACATAGGGGGCAGTATTATAGTAGTTATATTCTTGTACATAGGAGACAGTATTATAGTAGTTATATTCTTGTACATAGGGGGCAGTATTATAGTAGTTATTCTTGTACATAGGAGGCAGTATTATAGTAGTTATATTCTTGTACATAGGAGCAGTATTATAGTAGTTATATCCTTGTACATAGGGGGCAGTATTATAGTAGTTATATTCCTGTACATAGGGAGCAGTATTATAGTAGTTATATTCTTGTACATAGGAGCAGTATTATAGTAGTTATATTCTTGTACATAGGGGGCAGTATTATAGTAGTTATATTCTTGTACATAGGGAGCAGTATTATAGTAGTTCAATTCTGGTACATAGGGGGCAGTATTATAGTAGTTCAATTCTGGTACATAGGGGGCAGTATTATAGTAGTTATATTCTTGTACATAGGGGGCAGTATTATAGTAGTTATATTCTTGTAGATAGGGGCAGTATTATAGTAGTTATATTCTTGTACATAGGAGCAGTATTATAGTAGTTCAATTCTGGTACATAGGGGGCAGTATTATAGTAGTTATCCTTGTACATAGGGGGCAGTATTATAGTAGTTATATTCTTGTACATAGGTAGCAGTATTATAGTAGTTATATTCTTGTACATAGGGGGCAGTATTACAGTAGTTATATTCTTGTACATAGGAGGCAGTATTATAGTAGCTATATTCTTGTACATAGAGGGCAGTATTATAGTAGTTATATTCTTGTACATAGGGGGCAGTATTATAGTAGTTATATTCTTGTACATAGGGGGCAGTATTATAGTAGTTATATTTTTGTACATGGGGGCAGTATTATAGTAGTTATATTCTTGTACATAGGGGGCAGTATTATACTAGTTATATTCTTGTACAAAGGAGCAGTATTATAGTAGTTATATTCTGGTACAAAGGAGGCAGTATTATAGTAGTTATATTCTTGTACATAGGGGGCAGTATTATAGTAGTTATATTCTTGTACATAGGAGGCAGTATTATAGTAGTTATATTCTTGTACATAGGAGCAGTATTATAGTAGTTATATCCTTGTACATAGGGGGCAGTATTATAGTAGTTATATTCCTGTACATAGGGAGCAGTATTATAGTAGTTATATTCTTGTACATAGGGGGCAGTATTATAGTAGTTATATTCTTGTACATAGGGAGCAGTATTATAGTAGTTCAATTCTGGTACATAGGGGGCAGTATTATAGTAGTTCAATTCTGGTACATAGGGGGCAGTATTATAGTAGTCATATTCTTGTACATAGGGGGCAGTATTATAGTAGTTATATTCTTGTACATAGGGGCAGTATTATAGTAGTTATATTCTTGTACATAGGAGCAGTATTATAGTAGTTCAATTCTGGTACATAGGGGGCAGTATTATAGTAGTTATCCTTGTACATAGGGGGCAGTATTATAGTAGTTATATTCTTGTACATAGGGGGCAGTATTATAGTAGTTATATTCTTGTACATAGGGGGCAGTATTATAGTAGTTATATTCTTGTACATAGGGGGCAGTATTATAGTAGTTATATTCTTGTACATAGGGGCAGTATTATAGTAGTTATATTCTTGTACATAGGAGGCAGTATTATAGTAGTTATATTCTGGTACATAGGAGGCAGTATTAGAGTAGTTATATTCTGGTACATAGGGGGCAGTATTATAGTAGTTATATTCTTGTATATAGGGGGCAGTATTATAGTAGTTATATTCTTGTATATAGGGGGCAGTATTATAGTAGTTATATTCTTGTACATAGGGGGCAGTATATTAGTAGTTATATTCCTGTACATAGGGGGCAGTATTATAGTAGTTATATTCTTGTACATAGGAGGCAGTATTATAGTAGTTATATCCCTGTACATAGGGGGCAGTATTATAGTAGTTATATTCTTGTACATAGGAGCAGTATTATAGTAGTTATATTCTTGTACATAGGAGGCAGTATTATAGTAGTTATATCCCTGTACATAGGGGGCAGTATTATAGTAGTTATATTCTTGTACATAGGTGGCAGTATTATAGTAGTTATATTCTTGTACATAGGGGGCAGTATATTAGTAGTTATATTCCTGTACATAGGGGCAGTATTATAGTAGTTATATTCTTGTACATATGAGGCAGTATTATAGTAGTTATATTCCTGTACATAGGGGGGGGGTAGTATTATAGTAGTTATAGTCTTGTACGTAGGGGGCAGTAATATAGTAGTTATATTCTTGTACATAGTGGGCAGTATTATAGTAGTTATATTCCTGTACATAGGGGGCAGTATTATAGTAGTACTATTCTTGTACATTGGAGGCAGTATTATAGTAGTTATATTCTTGTACATAGGGGCAGTATTATAGTAGTTATATTCTTGTACATAGGAGGCAGTATTATAGTAGTTATATTCTTGTACATATGGGGCAGTATTATAGTAGTTATATTCTTGTACATAGGGGGCAGTATTATAGTAGTTATATTCTTGTACATAGGGGGCAGTATTATAGTAGTTATATTCTGGTACAAAGGAGGCAGTATTATAGTAGTTATATTCTTGTACATAGGGGGCAGTATTATAGTAGTTATTATCTTGTACATAGGGGGCAGTATTATAGTAGTTATATTCTGGTACAAAGGAGGCAGTATTATAGTAGTTATATTCTTGTACATAGGAGGCAGTATTATAGTAGTTATATTCTTGTACATAAGAGGCAGTATTATAGTAGTTATATTCTTGTACATAGGAGGCAGTATTATAGTAGTTATTATCTTGTACATAGGGGGCAGTATTATAGTAGTTATATTCTTGTACAAAGGAGCAGTATTATAGTAGTTATATTCTGGTACAAAGGAGGCAGTATTATAGTAGTTATATTCTTGTACATAGGAGGCAGTATTATAGTAGTTATATTCTTGTACATAGGAGGCAGTATTATAGTAGTTATATTCTTGTACATATGGGGCAGTATTATAGTAGTTATATTCTTGTACATAGGGGGCAGTATTATAGTAGTTATATTCTTGTACATAGGGGGCAGTATTATAGTAGTTATATTCTGGTACAAAGGAGGCAGTATTATAGTAGTTATATTCTTGTACATAGGGGGCAGTATTATAGTAGTTATTATCTTGTACATAGGGGGCAGTATTATAGTAGTTATATTCTGGTACAAAGGAGGCAGTATTATAGTAGTTATATTCTTGTACATAGGAGGCAGTATTATAGTAGTTATATTCTTGTACATAAGAGGCAGTATTATAGTAGTTATATTCTTGTACATAGGAGGCAGTATTATAGTAGTTATTATCTTGTACATAGGGGGCAGTATTATAGTAGTTATAATCTTGTACATAGGAGACAGTATTATAGTAGTTATATTCTTGTACATAGGGGGCAGTATTATAGTAGTTCAATTCTGGTACATAGGGGGCAGTATTATAGTAGTCATATTCTTGTACATAGGGGGCAGTATTATAGTAGTTATATTCTTGTACATAGGGGCAGTATTATAGTAGTTATATTCTTGTACATAGGAGCAGTATTATAGTAGTTCAATTCTGGTACATAGGGGGCAGTATTATAGTAGTTATCCTTGTACATAGGGGGCAGTATTATAGTAGTTATATTCTTGTACATAGGGGGCAGTATTATAGTAGTTATATTCTTGTACATAGGGGGCAGTATTATAGTAGTTATATTCTTGTACATAGGGGGCAGTATTATAGTAGTTATATTCTTGTACATAGGGGCAGTATTATAGTAGTTATATTCTTGTACATAGGAGGCAGTATTATAGTAGTTATATTCTGGTACATAGGAGGCAGTATTAGAGTAGTTATATTCTGGTACATAGGGGGCAGTATTATAGTAGTTATATTCTTGTATATAGGGGGCAGTATTATAGTAGTTATATTCTTGTATATAGGGGGCAGTATTATAGTAGTTATATTCTTGTACATAGGGGGCAGTATATTAGTAGTTATATTCCTGTACATAGGGGGCAGTATTATAGTAGTTATATTCTTGTACATAGGAGGCAGTATTATAGTAGTTATATCCCTGTACATAGGGGGCAGTATTATAGTAGTTATATTCTTGTACATAGGAGCAGTATTATAGTAGTTATATTCTTGTACATAGGAGGCAGTATTATAGTAGTTATATCCCTGTACATAGGGGGCAGTATTATAGTAGTTATATTCTTGTACATAGGTGGCAGTATTATAGTAGTTATATTCTTGTACATAGGGGGCAGTATATTAGTAGTTATATTCCTGTACATAGGGGCAGTATTATAGTAGTTATATTCTTGTACATATGAGGCAGTATTATAGTAGTTATATTCCTGTACATAGGGGGGGGGTAGTATTATAGTAGTTATAGTCTTGTACGTAGGGGGCAGTAATATAGTAGTTATATTCTTGTACATAGTGGGCAGTATTATAGTAGTTATATTCCTGTACATAGGGGGCAGTATTATAGTAGTACTATTCTTGTACATTGGAGGCAGTATTATAGTAGTTATATTCTTGTACATAGGGGCAGTATTATAGTAGTTATATTCTTGTACATAGGAGGCAGTATTATAGTAGTTATATTCTTGTACATATGGGGCAGTATTATAGTAGTTATATTCTTGTACATAGGGGGCAGTATTATAGTAGTTATATTCTTGTACATAGGGGGCAGTATTATAGTAGTTATATTCTGGTACAAAGGAGGCAGTATTATAGTAGTTATATTCTTGTACATAGGGGGCAGTATTATAGTAGTTATTATCTTGTACATAGGGGGCAGTATTATAGTAGTTATATTCTGGTACAAAGGAGGCAGTATTATAGTAGTTATATTCTTGTACATAGGAGGCAGTATTATAGTAGTTATATTCTTGTACATAAGAGGCAGTATTATAGTAGTTATATTCTTGTACATAGGAGGCAGTATTATAGTAGTTATTATCTTGTACATAGGGGGCAGTATTATAGTAGTTATATTCTTGTACAAAGGAGCAGTATTATAGTAGTTATATTCTGGTACAAAGGAGGCAGTATTATAGTAGTTATATTCTTGTACATAGGAGGCAGTATTATAGTAGTTATATTCTTGTACATAGGAGGCAGTATTATAGTAGTTATATTCTTGTACATATGGGGCAGTATTATAGTAGTTATATTCTTGTACATAGGGGGCAGTATTATAGTAGTTATATTCTTGTACATAGGGGGCAGTATTATAGTAGTTATATTCTGGTACAAAGGAGGCAGTATTATAGTAGTTATATTCTTGTACATAGGGGGCAGTATTATAGTAGTTATTATCTTGTACATAGGGGGCAGTATTATAGTAGTTATATTCTGGTACAAAGGAGGCAGTATTATAGTAGTTATATTCTTGTACATAGGAGGCAGTATTATAGTAGTTATATTCTTGTACATAAGAGGCAGTATTATAGTAGTTATATTCTTGTACATAGGAGGCAGTATTATAGTAGTTATTATCTTGTACATAGGGGGCAGTATTATAGTAGTTATAATCTTGTACATAGGAGACAGTATTATAGTAGTTATATTCTTGTACATAGGGGGCAGTATTATAGTAGTTATTCTTGTACATAGGAGGCAGTATTATAGTAGTTATATTCTTGTACATAGGAGCAGTATTATAGTAGTTATATCCTTGTACATAGGGGGCAGTATTATAGTAGTTATATTCCTGTACATAGGGAGCAGTATTATAGTAGTTATATTCTTGTACATAGGAGCAGTATTATAGTAGTTATATTCTTGTACATAGGGGGCAGTATTATAGTAGTTATATTCTTGTACATAGGGAGCAGTATTATAGTAGTTCAATTCTGGTACATAGGGGGCAGTATTATAGTAGTTCAATTCTGGTACATAGGGGGCAGTATTATAGTAGTTATATTCTTGTACATAGGGGGCAGTATTATAGTAGTTATATTCTTGTAGATAGGGGCAGTATTATAGTAGTTATATTCTTGTACATAGGAGCAGTATTATAGTAGTTCAATTCTGGTACATAGGGGGCAGTATTATAGTAGTTATCCTTGTACATAGGGGGCAGTATTATAGTAGTTATATTCTTGTACATAGGTAGCAGTATTATAGTAGTTATATTCTTGTACATAGGGGGCAGTATTATAGTAGTTATATTCTTGTACATAGGAGGCAGTATTATAGTAGCTATATTCTTGTACATAGAGGGCAGTATTATAGTAGTTATATTCTTGTACATAGGGGGCAGTATTATAGTAGTTATATTCTTGTACATAGGGGGCAGTATTATAGTAGTTATATTTTTGTACATGGGGCAGTATTATAGTAGTTATATTCTTGTACATAGGGGGCAGTATTATACTAGTTATATTCTTGTACAAAGGAGCAGTATTATAGTAGTTATATTCTGGTACAAAGGAGGCAGTATTATAGTAGTTATATTCTTGTACATAGGGGGCAGTATTATAGTAGTTATATTCTTGTACATAGGAGGCAGTATTATAGTAGTTATATTCTTGTACATAGGAGCAGTATTATAGTAGTTATATCCTTGTACATAGGGGGCAGTATTATAGTAGTTATATTCCTGTACATAGGGAGCAGTATTATAGTAGTTATATTCTTGTACATAGGGGGCAGTATTATAGTAGTTATATTCTTGTACATAGGGAGCAGTATTATAGTAGTTCAATTCTGGTACATAGGGGGCAGTATTATAGTAGTCATATTCTTGTACATAGGGGGCAGTATTATAGTAGTTATATTCTTGTACATAGGGGCAGTATTATAGTAGTTATATTCTTGTACATAGGAGCAGTATTATAGTAGTTCAATTCTGGTACATAGGGGGCAGTATTATAGTAGTTATCCTTGTACATAGGGGGCAGTATTATAGTAGTTATATTCTTGTACATAGGGGGCAGTATTATAGTAGTTATATTCTTGTACATAGGGGGCAGTATTATAGTAGTTATATTCTTGTACATAGGGGGCAGTATTATAGTAGTTATATTCTTGTACATAGGGGCAGTATTATAGTAGTTATATTCTTGTACATAGGAGGCAGTATTATAGTAGTTATATTCTGGTACATAGTAGGCAGTATTAGAGTAGTTATATTCTGGTACATAGGGGGCAGTATTATAGTAGTTATATTCTTGTATATAGGGGGCAGTATTATAGTAGTTATATTCTGGTACAAAGGAGGCAATATTATAGTAGTTATATTCTTGTACATAGGAGGCAGTATTATAGTAGTTATATTCTTGTACATAGGAGGCAGTATTATAGTAGTTATATTCTTGTACATATGGGGCAGTATTATAGTAGTTATATTCTTGTACATAGGGGGCAGTATTATAGTAGTTATATTCTTGTACATAGGGGGCAGTATTATAGTAGTTATATTCTGGTACAAAGGAGGCAGTATTATAGTAGTTATATTCTTGTACATAGGGGGCAGTATTATAGTAGTTATTATCTTGTACATAGGGGGCAGTATTATAGTAGTTATATTCTGGTACAAAGGAGGCAGTATTATAGTAGTTATATTCTTGTACATAGGAGGCAGTATTATAGTAGTTATATTCTTGTACATAAGAGGCAGTATTATAGTAGTTATATTCTTGTACATAGGAGGCAGTATTATAGTAGTTATTATCTTGTACATAGGGGGCAGTATTATAGTAGTTATATTCTTGTACATAGGAGACAGTATTATAGTAGTTATATTCTTGTACATAGGGGGCAGTATTATAGTAGTTATTCTTGTACATAGGAGGCAGTATTATAGTAGTTATATTCTTGTACATAGGAGCAGTATTATAGTAGTTATATCCTTGTACATAGGGGGCAGTATTATAGTAGTTATATTCCTGTACATAGGGAGCAGTATTATAGTAGTTATATTCTTGTACATAGGAGCAGTATTATAGTAGTTATATTCTTGTACATAGGGGGCAGTATTATAGTAGTTATATTCTTGTACATAGGGAGCAGTATTATAGTAGTTCAATTCTGGTACATAGGGGGCAGTATTATAGTAGTTCAATTCTGGTACATAGGGGGCAGTATTATAGTAGTTATATTCTTGCACATAGGGGGCAGTATTATAGTAGTTATATTCTTGTAGATAGGGGCAGTATTATAGTAGTTATATTCTTGTACATAGGAGCAGTATTATAGTAGTTCAATTCTGGTACATAGGGGGCAGTATTATAGTAGTTATCCTTGTACATAGGGGGCAGTATTATAGTAGTTATATTCTTGTACATAGGTAGCAGTATTATAGTAGTTATATTCTTGTACATAGGGGGCAGTATTATAGTAGTTATATTCTTGTACATAGGAGGCAGTATTATAGTAGCTATATTCTTGTACATAGAGGGCAGTATTATAGTAGTTATATTCTTGTACATAGGGGGCAGTATTATAGTAGTTATATTCTTGTACATAGGGGGCAGTATTATAGTAGTTATATTTTTGAACATGGGGGCAGTATTATAGTAGTTATATTCTTGTACATAGGGGGCAGTATTATACTAGTTATATTCTTGTACAAAGGAGCAGTATTATAGTAGTTATATTCTGGTACAAAGGAGGCAGTATTATAGTAGTTATATTCTTGTACATAGGGGGCAGTATTATAGTAGTTATATTCTTGTACATAGGAGGCAGTATTATAGTAGTTATATTCTTGTACATAGGAGCAGTATTATAGTAGTTATATCCTTGTACATAGGGGGCAGTATTATAGTAGTTATATTCCTGTACATAGGGAGCAGTATTATAGTAGTTATATTCTTGTACATAGGGGGCAGTATTATAGTAGTTATATTCTTGTACATAGGGAGCAGTATTATAGTAGTTCAATTCTGGTACATAGGGGGCAGTATTATAGTAGTTCAATTCTGGTACATAGGGGGCAGTATTATAGTAGTCATATTCTTGTACATAGGGGGCAGTATTATAGTAGTTATATTCTTGTACATAGGGGCAGTATTATAGTAGTTATATTCTTGTACATAGGAGCAGTATTATAGTAGTTCAATTCTGGTACATAGGGGGCAGTATTATAGTAGTTATCCTTGTACATAGGGGGCAGTATTATAGTAGTTATATTCTTGTACATAGGGGGCAGTATTATAGTAGTTATATTCTTGTACATAGGTGGCAGTATTATAGTAGTTATATTCTTGTACATAGGGGGCAGTATTATAGTAGTTATATTCTTGTACATAGGGGCAGTATTATAGTAGTTATATTCTTGTACATAGGAGGCAGTATTATAGTAGTTATATTCTGGTACATAGGAGGCAGTATTAGAGTAGTTATATTCTGGTACATAGGGGGCAGTATTATAGTAGTTATATTCTTGTATATAGGGGGCAGTATTATAGTAGTTATATTCTTGTATATAGGGGGCAGTATTATAGTAGTTATATTCTTGTACATAGGGGGCAGTATATTAGTAGTTATATTCCTGTACATAGGGGGCAGTATTATAGTAGTTATATTCTTGTACATAGGAGGCAGTATTATAGTAGTTATATCCCTGTACATAGGGGGCAGTATTATAGTAGTTATATTCTTGTACATAGGAGCAGTATTATAGTAGTTATATTCTTGTACATAGGAGGCAGTATTATAGTAGTTATATCCCTGTACATAGGGGGCAGTATTATAGTAGTTATATTCTTGTACATAGGTGGCAGTATTATAGTAGTTATATTCTTGTACATAGGGGGCAGTATATTAGTAGTTATATTCCTGTACATAGGGGCAGTATTATAGTAGTTATATTCTTGTACATATGAGGCAGTATTATAGTAGTTATATTCCTGTACATAGGGGGGGGGTAGTATTATAGTAGTTATAGTCTTGTACGTAGGGGGCAGTAATATAGTAGTTATATTCTTGTACATAGTGGGCAGTATTATAGTAGTTATATTCCTGTACATAGGGGGCAGTATTATAGTAGTACTATTCTTGTACATTGGAGGCAGTATTATAGTAGTTATATTCTTGTACATAGGGGCAGTATTATAGTAGTTATATTCTTGTACATAGGAGGCAGTATTATAGTAGTTATATTCTTGTACATATGGGGCAGTATTATAGTAGTTATATTCTTGTACATAGGGGGCAGTATTATAGTAGTTATATTCTTGTACATAGGGGGCAGTATTATAGTAGTTATATTCTGGTACAAAGGAGGCAGTATTATAGTAGTTATATTCTTGTACATAGGGGGCAGTATTATAGTAGTTATTATCTTGTACATAGGGGGCAGTATTATAGTAGTTATATTCTGGTACAAAGGAGGCAGTATTATAGTAGTTATATTCTTGTACATAGGAGGCAGTATTATAGTAGTTATATTCTTGTACATAAGAGGCAGTATTATAGTAGTTATATTCTTGTACATAGGAGGCAGTATTATAGTAGTTATTATCTTGTACATAGGGGGCAGTATTATAGTAGTTATATTCTTGTACAAAGGAGCAGTATTATAGTAGTTATATTCTGGTACAAAGGAGGCAGTATTATAGTAGTTATATTCTTGTACATAGGAGGCAGTATTATAGTAGTTATATTCTTGTACATAGGAGGCAGTATTATAGTAGTTATATTCTTGTACATATGGGGCAGTATTATAGTAGTTATATTCTTGTACATAGGGGGCAGTATTATAGTAGTTATATTCTTGTACATAGGGGGCAGTATTATAGTAGTTATATTCTGGTACAAAGGAGGCAGTATTATAGTAGTTATATTCTTGTACATAGGGGGCAGTATTATAGTAGTTATTATCTTGTACATAGGGGGCAGTATTATAGTAGTTATATTCTGGTACAAAGGAAGCAGTATTATAGTAGTTATATTCTTGTACATAGGAGGCAGTATTATAGTAGTTATATTCTTGTACATAAGAGGCAGTATTATAGTAGTTATATTCTTGTACATAGGAGGCAGTATTATAGTAGTTATTATCTTGTACATAGGGGGCAGTATTATAGTAGTTATAATCTTGTACATAGGAGACAGTATTATAGTAGTTATATTCTTGTACATAGGGGGCAGTATTATAGTAGTTATTCTTGTACATAGGAGGCAGTATTATAGTAGTTATATTCTTGTACATAGGAGCAGTATTATAGTAGTTATATCCTTGTACATAGGGGGCAGTATTATAGTAGTTATATTCCTGTACATAGGGAGCAGTATTATAGTAGTTATATTCTTGTACATAGGAGCAGTATTATAGTAGTTATATTCTTGTACATAGGGGGCAGTATTATAGTAGTTATATTCTTGTACATAGGGAGCAGTATTATAGTAGTTCAATTCTGGTACATAGGGGGCAGTATTATAGTAGTTCAATTCTGGTACATAGGGGGCAGTATTATAGTAGTTATATTCTTGTACATAGGGGGCAGTATTATAGTAGTTATATTCTTGTAGATAGGGGCAGTATTATAGTAGTTATATTCTTGTACATAGGAGCAGTATTATAGTAGTTCAATTCTGGTACATAGGGGGCAGTATTATAGTAGTTATCCTTGTACATAGGGGGCAGTATTATAGTAGTTATATTCTTGTACATAGGTAGCAGTATTATAGTAGTTATATTCTTGTACATAGGGGGCAGTATTATAGTAGTTATATTCTTGTACATAGGAGGCAGTATTATAGTAGCTATATTCTTGTACATAGAGGGCAGTATTATAGTAGTTATATTCTTGTACATAGGGGGCAGTATTATAGTAGTTATATTCTTGTACATAGGGGGCAGTATTATAGTAGTTATATTTTTGTACATGGGGCAGTATTATAGTAGTTATATTCTTGTACATAGGGGGCAGTATTATACTAGTTATATTCTTGTACAAAGGAGCAGTATTATAGTAGTTATATTCTGGTACAAAGGAGGCAGTATTATAGTAGTTATATTCTTGTACATAGGGGGCAGTATTATAGTAGTTATATTCTTGTACATAGGAGGCAGTATTATAGTAGTTATATTCTTGTACATAGGAGCAGTATTATAGTAGTTATATCCTTGTACATAGGGGGCAGTATTATAGTAGTTATATTCCTGTACATAGGGAGCAGTATTATAGTAGTTATATTCTTGTACATAGGGGGCAGTATTATAGTAGTTATATTCTTGTACATAGGGAGCAGTATTATAGTAGTTCAATTCTGGTACATAGGGGGCAGTATTATAGTAGTCATATTCTTGTACATAGGGGGCAGTATTATAGTAGTTATATTCTTGTACATAGGGGCAGTATTATAGTAGTTATATTCTTGTACATAGGAGCAGTATTATAGTAGTTCAATTCTGGTACATAGGGGGCAGTATTATAGTAGTTATCCTTGTACATAGGGGGCAGTATTATAGTAGTTATATTCTTGTACATAGGGGGCAGTATTATAGTAGTTATATTCTTGTACATAGGGGGCAGTATTATAGTAGTTATATTCTTGTACATAGGGGGCAGTATTATAGTAGTTATATTCTTGTACATAGGGGCAGTATTATAGTAGTTATATTCTTGTACATAGGAGGCAGTATTATAGTAGTTATATTCTGGTACATAGTAGGCAGTATTAGAGTAGTTATATTCTGGTACATAGGGGGCAGTATTATAGTAGTTATATTCTTGTATATAGGGGGCAGTATTATAGTAGTTATATTCTGGTACAAAGGAGGCAATATTATAGTAGTTATATTCTTGTACATAGGAGGCAGTATTATAGTAGTTATATTCTTGTACATAGGAGGCAGTATTATAGTAGTTATATTCTTGTACATATGGGGCAGTATTATAGTAGTTATATTCTTGTACATAGGGGGCAGTATTATAGTAGTTATATTCTTGTACATAGGGGGCAGTATTATAGTAGTTATATTCTGGTACAAAGGAGGCAGTATTATAGTAGTTATATTCTTGTACATAGGGGGCAGTATTATAGTAGTTATTATCTTGTACATAGGGGGCAGTATTATAGTAGTTATATTCTGGTACAAAGGAGGCAGTATTATAGTAGTTATATTCTTGTACATAGGAGGCAGTATTATAGTAGTTATATTCTTGTACATAAGAGGCAGTATTATAGTAGTTATATTCTTGTACATAGGAGGCAGTATTATAGTAGTTATTATCTTGTACATAGGGGGCAGTATTATAGTAGTTATATTCTTGTACATAGGAGACAGTATTATAGTAGTTATATTCTTGTACATAGGGGGCAGTATTATAGTAGTTATTCTTGTACATAGGAGGCAGTATTATAGTAGTTATATTCTTGTACATAGGAGCAGTATTATAGTAGTTATATCCTTGTACATAGGGGGCAGTATTATAGTAGTTATATTCCTGTACATAGGGAGCAGTATTATAGTAGTTATATTCTTGTACATAGGAGCAGTATTATAGTAGTTATATTCTTGTACATAGGGGGCAGTATTATAGTAGTTATATTCTTGTACATAGGGAGCAGTATTATAGTAGTTCAATTCTGGTACATAGGGGGCAGTATTATAGTAGTTCAATTCTGGTACATAGGGGGCAGTATTATAGTAGTTATATTCTTGCACATAGGGGGCAGTATTATAGTAGTTATATTCTTGTAGATAGGGGCAGTATTATAGTAGTTATATTCTTGTACATAGGAGCAGTATTATAGTAGTTCAATTCTGGTACATAGGGGGCAGTATTATAGTAGTTATCCTTGTACATAGGGGGCAGTATTATAGTAGTTATATTCTTGTACATAGGTAGCAGTATTATAGTAGTTATATTCTTGTACATAGGGGGCAGTATTATAGTAGTTATATTCTTGTACATAGGAGGCAGTATTATAGTAGCTATATTCTTGTACATAGAGGGCAGTATTATAGTAGTTATATTCTTGTACATAGGGGGCAGTATTATAGTAGTTATATTCTTGTACATAGGGGGCAGTATTATAGTAGTTATATTTTTGAACATGGGGGCAGTATTATAGTAGTTATATTCTTGTACATAGGGGGCAGTATTATACTAGTTATATTCTTGTACAAAGGAGCAGTATTATAGTAGTTATATTCTGGTACAAAGGAGGCAGTATTATAGTAGTTATATTCTTGTACATAGGGGGCAGTATTATAGTAGTTATATTCTTGTACATAGGAGGCAGTATTATAGTAGTTATATTCTTGTACATAGGAGCAGTATTATAGTAGTTATATCCTTGTACATAGGGGGCAGTATTATAGTAGTTATATTCCTGTACATAGGGAGCAGTATTATAGTAGTTATATTCTTGTACATAGGGGGCAGTATTATAGTAGTTATATTCTTGTACATAGGGAGCAGTATTATAGTAGTTCAATTCTGGTACATAGGGGGCAGTATTATAGTAGTTCAATTCTGGTACATAGGGGGCAGTATTATAGTAGTCATATTCTTGTACATAGGGGGCAGTATTATAGTAGTTATATTCTTGTACATAGGGGCAGTATTATAGTAGTTATATTCTTGTACATAGGAGCAGTATTATAGTAGTTCAATTCTGGTACATAGGGGGCAGTATTATAGTAGTTATCCTTGTACATAGGGGGCAGTATTATAGTAGTTATATTCTTGTACATAGGGGGCAGTATTATAGTAGTTATATTCTTGTACATAGGTGGCAGTATTATAGTAGTTATATTCTTGTACATAGGGGGCAGTATTATAGTAGTTATATTCTTGTACATAGGGGCAGTATTATAGTAGTTATATTCTTGTACATAGGAGGCAGTATTATAGTAGTTATATTCTGGTACATAGTAGGCAGTATTAGAGTAGTTATATTCTGGTACATAGGGGGCAGTATTATAGTAGTTATATTCTTGTATATAGGGGGCAGTATTATAGTAGTTATATTCTTGTATATAGGGGGCAGTATTATAGTAGTTATATTCTTGTACATAGGGGGCAGTATATTAGTAGTTATATTCCTGTACATAGGGGGCAGTATTATAGTAGTTATATTCTTGTACATAGGAGGCAGTATTATAGTAGTTATATCCCTGTACATAGGGGGCAGTATTATAGTAGTTATATTCTTGTACATAGGAGCAGTATTATAGTAGTTATATTCTTGTACATAGGAGGCAGTATTATAGTAGTTATATCCCTGTACATAGGGGGCAGTATTATAGTAGTTATATTCTTGTACATAGGTGGCAGTATTATAGTAGTTATATTCTTGTACATAGGGGGCAGTATATTAGTAGTTATATTCCTGTACATAGGGGCAGTATTATAGTAGTTATATTCTTGTACATATGAGGCAGTATTATAGTAGTTATATTCCTGTACATAGGGGGGGGTAGTATTATAGTAGTTATAGTCTTGTACGTAGGGGGCAGTAATATAGTAGTTATATTCTTGTACATAGTGGGCAGTATTATAGTAGTTATATTCCTGTACATAGGGGGCAGTATTATAGTAGTACTATTCTTGTACATTGGAGGCAGTATTATAGTAGTTATATTCTTGTACATAGGGGCAGTATTATAGTAGTTATATTCTTGTACATAGGGGGCAGTACTATAGTAGTACTATTCTTGTACATTGGAGGCAGTATTATAGTAGTTATATACTTGTACATAGGGGGCAGTATTATAGTAGCTATATTCTTGTACATAGGGAGCAGTATTATAGTAGTACTATTCTTGTACATTGGAGGCAGTATTATAGTAGTTATATTCTTGTACATAGGGGGCAGTATTATAGCAGTTATATTCTTGTACATAGGGGGCAGTACTATAGTAGTACTATTCTTGTACATTGGAGGCAGTATTATAGTAGTTATATACTTGTACATAGGGGACAGTATTATAGTAGTTATATTTTTGTACATAGCAGCAGTATTATAGTAGTTATATTCTTGTACATAGGAGGCAGTATTATAGTAGTTATAGTCTTGTACGTAGGGGCAGTTTTTTTCCACCATGGGGTTAACATTATGATGATAACATTTTTGGGCTATTTTGAAGTTTAAATATGAATAAACTGAACATTCAGATGTTTTTTGAGATTGTTGGAATAAATTGTACCTTTCCACAGGGGGTATGATGGTGACATTAGAACAGCTCGCCTAATCATGTATAACACTTTAGCACATCTAAGTGTAAAGAGAACTGTGATGGCAGATCTAATTTTGCTAAGTCAGCTGAGAATGTTATTCCGTGGCTCTTACAACGTTCACATGAGCTTAGATTTTCTTTAGCAGTGTCACGCTGAACTTTTTACAAACTTTATTCCATCACTTCTTTTCTCTGTCGTCCATAATAATGAAGTGTAATCTGGGAGATCCTTTTCTGGATGGTTGGTTGATCTTGTTTAGTCTGCTTACTGCTCATACAATCAGTGGTGTGATGCAGGACTTCAATTACTTGTATGTCTTTCTTTTAATGCCACGAAGGTGTTTGAATGGCACGCTGGTGGCCATGTTCTGGGTCCGATGTGTAACCATTGGAGGCCGGACACTGTGGCCAATGCTGAATTCTCAAGTCTTCATACTTCAATCAAAACCGCTCTTGCCATAAGCATTATCGAGGAATTGGATCCCTTTAACCCCTGTGGCGGGTTTCTTACTCTCCTGTCAGACTCACCAGGGCAGGTTCTTTAACCCCTTCAGTGACGGGTTTCTTACCCCCCTCAGACCCACCAGGGCAGGTTCTTTAACCCCTTCAGTGGCGGGTTTCTTACCCGTCTGTCAGACCCATCAGGGCAGGTTCTTTAACCCCTTGAGTGACGGGTTTCTTACCCCTGTCAGACCCACCAGGGCAGGTTCTTTAACCCCTTCAGTGACTGGTTTCTCCCCCCCCCCCCCCCTTCAGACCCACCAGGGCAGGTTCTTTAACCCCTTCAGTGACGGGTTTCTCCCCCCCCCCCCTTCAGACCCACCAGGGCAGGTTCTTTAACCCCTTCAGTGGTGGGTTTCTTACCCCTGTCAAACCCACCAGAGCAGGTACTTTAACCCCTTCAGTGGTGGGTTTCTTACCCCCCTGTTAGACCCACCAGGGCAGGTTCTTTAACCCCTTCAGTGACGGGTTTCTTACCCCCCTGTTAGACCCACCAGGGCAGGTTCTTTAACCCCTTCAGTGGTGGGTTTCTTACCCCTGTCAGACCCACCAGGGCAGGTTCTTTAACCCCTTCAGTGACGGGTTTCTTACCACTGTCAGACCCACCAGGGCAGGTTCTTTAACCCCTTCAGTGACGGGTTTCTTACCCCTGTCAGACCCACCAGGGCAGGTTTTTTAAATGGTCTAATCATTTAATTTCAGCTAATTTTCCAGACCTGTTCCAAGAGCCATAACTTTTTCATTTTTCCATTGACCCAGTCATAGGAGGGCTTGTTTTTTGTGGGACAAGTTGTATTTTTTGATGGCATCATTTTTGGGTATATATAATGTATTGTATAACATTTGTAAAAAAAATTGTAGGGAGATTGGAGGAAAAAGAGATTCTGCCGTTTTTGGATTTCCTTTCTACGGCGCTCAGCGAGCAGAATAAATAGTGTGGTAACGTTACTCTGAGTCACACGATTCCGGCGATACCAGGTTTATACCGTTTTTTCATGTTTTGCTATTTTGGTACATTTAAAACATTTTTTTCCCTAAAATTTGCTTTTGTGTCGCCACATTCCAAGAGCCGTAATAATGTTATTTCCCGGCGCCGGCGCTCTAGACGGCCATGTTTTTTGAGGGATGAACTCTGGTCTTCATTTCTCATTTTTAGGAACATGTAAAATTCTGATCGCTTTTCATTCCATTTTTTCTAGTGGCAAGATTACCAAAATCTGTAATTCCTGCGCGCTTTTTATTGTTTTTTTTCCCCTGCGTTCGCTGAGCAGTATTAGTGATATATTAAAGTCCTTCTGCAGGCCGGTACGATTATGCCAAGACCAAATTGTAATCGTTTTTTCCTTTTTTCGTAACTTTTTTAGAGTAAAAAAAAAAAAAGTAATAAAAGTTTACTCCTTTTACAATATCAATAATAAAAAAATCTAAATCATAAAGGAAAAATGCATATTTGGTATCACCGCGTCCGTAAATGTCCGATCCATCAACGTAGCGCATTATTTACCCCACACTGTGAACGGAGTCTGAAAAAAAAATAAAGAACGCCAGAAATGCACTTTTTCAGTCACCCTGTCTCCCAGAAAATATGCAATAAAAAGCGATCAAAAAGTCATATGTATTCCAAATTAGTACTAACGTAGACTACAGGACATCTGGCAAAAAACGAGCCCTCACTCAAGTGCGTTGATGGAAAAATAAAACAGTTATTGCGCACAGAAGATGCAGCAGAAAGTAATTTTAAAAAATTAAATGTCTTTGAAAAAAAAAAATACAAGTATTATAGCAAAAAAAAAAAAACTATCCACGTTTGGTATCGTAGTAATCGCACCGACCCATAGAATAAAGTCATCAGGTCATTGTTGCAGTTTGTGCGCCGTAGAAGCAAGACGCACTGAAAGATGGTGGGATGTCATTTTTTTTTTTCATTTTACTCCACTTTCAGTACATTATATGGTACATTGAAAAATACAACTCGTCCCGCAAAAAACAACGAGCCCTCATACAGCGACAGCGATGGATGAATAAAGGAGTTATGATTTTTTAAACGGGAGGAGGAAAAAAAGAAAAAAAGGGCCGTGTCATTAAGGGGTTAAATAATGTACTAACACCTTCTCTGGGTCATTACAACACAGGGATACCACATGTGTCATTTTGTTTTTAATTTTTTACAAAGTAAAGGGAGACAAGGGTTTTTATTTATTTTAAATTTTTTTTTTACTTTTTTTTTTTTAAACTTTTTGTCCCTTTTAGGGGACTTCCACAGAGACCCATCAGGACCCCCTGATCACATTCCGGGGGTCTGATGTTGACAGCCCTTTACATGCTGCAGTCACATAGACTGCAGCATGTGAAGGGTTACCACAGCAGAGATCGGAGGTTTTCTCTGATCTCTGCTGTAAAAGCTGATGCCTGGCTGTCCTCTGACAGCCAAGCACCAGCTCTCCTTGCCACGGAGACCATGAGCTTGCTTCTGACAAGCCGATGGTCTCTATGGCAACCTGTAAACAAACCAGTGCAGGAGTTTGAATTCAGAAGCGGGAGAGTGTCGGCAGATCAGCAATATCTTCCTGCTTCTGTTTTTCAAAATCCTGCACTGTTCTCTGAGGGACTGTGCAGGCAGAGCACAATGCCACAGCTTGTGGCATTGTGCTCTGTAGCTCCCATAGTGAAACATAACCCGGAAATCTTCCAGGCTATATCACTATGGGCAGTGGAGCTCGTCCCGGAAAATTTCTGGGGGTGCCACTCAAGGGGTTAAACTATAACTTTTATTGAATTATACAAAGATTGCACATGGAAATGAAAATATTTTTTATAGGGATTCAATTAACACATCTTGTATGCAAGCTAGAGGCGGTACAACAGGGTACTAGAGCCTACATGCCCAACTGTATCACATCTTGTATCCAAGCTAGAGGCAGTACAACAGGGTACTACAGCCTCCATACCCAACTGTATCACATCTTGTATCCAAGCTAGAGGCAGTACAACAGGGTACTAGAGCCTACATGCCCAACTGTATCACATCTTGTATCCAAGCTAGAGGCAGTACAACAGGGTACTAGAGCCTCCATGCTCCCCGTATCACATCTTGTATCCAAGCTAGAGGAGGTACAGCAGGGTACTAGAGCCTCCATACCCAACTGTATCACATCTTGTATACAAGCTAGAGGTGGTACAACAGGGTACTAGAGCCTCCATGCCCGTCCATATCACATCTTGTATCCAAGCTAGAGGGGGTACAACAGGGAACTAGAGCCTCCATGCTCCCCGTATCACATCTTGTATCCAAGCTAGAGGCGGTACAACAGGGTACTAGAGCCTCCATACCCAACTATATCACATCTTGTATCCAAGCTAGAGGCAGTACAACAGGGTACTAGAGCCTCCATACCCAACTGTATCACATCTTGTATCCAAGCTAGAGGCAGTACAACAGGGTACTAGAGCCTCCATACCCAACTGTATCACATCCTGTATCCAAGCTAGAGGGGGTACAACAGGGTACTAGAGCCTTCATACCCAACTGTATCACATCTTGTATCCAAGCTAGAGGCGGTACAACAGGGTACTAGAGCCTCCATGTCCAGTATCACATCTTGTATGCAAACTAGAGGCGGTACAACTGGGTACTAGAGCCTCCATGTCCTGTATCACATCTTGTATCTAAGCTAGAGGCGGTACAACAGGGTACTAGAGCCTCCATACCCAACTGTATCACATCCTGTATCCAAGCTAGAGGCGGTACAACAGGGTACTAGAACCTCCATACCCAACTGTATCACATCTTGTATCCAAGCTAGAGGCGGTACAACAGGGTACTAGAGCCTCCATGCCCAACTGTATCACATCCTGTATCCAAGCAAGAGGCGGTACAACAGGGTACTAGAGCCTCCATACCCAACTGTATCACATCTTGTATCCAAGCTAGAGGCGGTACAACAGGGTACTAGAGCCTCCATGCCCAACTGTATCACATCTTGTATCTAAGCTAGAGACAGTAAAACAGGATAATAGAGCCTTCTTGCCCCTCATATCACATCTTGTATCCTAGGTAGAGGTGGTACAACAGGATACTAGAACTTCCATGCCCCCCACAAATCACATCTTTTATGCAAGCTAGAGGCGATACAACTGGGTACTAGAGCCTCCAATATAAGGGGTGTGTGGCTCACCTACTCAAGCAAAGTCCCAGCTGTATGTGAGGAGGAGTTGCAGCTCTGACTTGGTAATCCGCTAGCTCCAAGCGGTGTTAAAGGCATAAAGAAAAGAGATCCAAAAACAAGAGCCTCCATGTCCCTCACGTATCACAACCTGTATCCAAGCTAGGAGGGATCCAACAAGGCACTTAAGCCTCCATACAAGGAGTCAGTTTTTCCCTTTTAATGATCTTTTTGCTCTGCTATTGTAATACCTATATTATTAATGTTACAACCACACAGAGAAAGTTTCATCCCTACAACTTCTAGGGGAGGAATGTTAGTAACAATGAGTGTATGTACAATATATATATATATGCAAAAGTCCTCACTGACTGACTCGCTACTAATTCTCTAACTTCCTGGTGTCGTACAAACATGAAATTTGGCAGAAGCGTTCTTTAGGTCCTAAATAGGGAAAGTAAAGGGTTCACAACTTGATTATTGATTTTTAAGCCCGAAAGTAAGACACCCCCCTATGTAATGTAATTTATTATGACAGACATCTGTACCCCTACAAACATGACCATTCTTTAGGTGCTAAATACCAAAAGAAAAGAGGTTGCAACATCAATATTCAGTTCAATGCATTAAAACTGCAAAAATCTGCAAAGAACTTAACGCCCCCATCATCCATCTGCCAAGGAGCTATTTAGTGTCTCCTTTGCTGGCTCTACCTCCCCTCCTCTTCCAATTGCTGTTGGGGTCCCCCAGGGCTCGGTCCCCGGCCCTCTCCACTTCCCCCCTGCTGTTGAGGCCCCCTAGGGCTCAGTCCTTGGCCAATTTCCCTCCTCTTCCCCTTGCTGTTGGGGTCCCCTAGGGCTCGGTCCTCGGCCCCATCCCCTCCTCTTTCTCTTACTGTAGGGGGCCTCGGGGGCTTGTTCCTCAGCCCCCTCCTCTCTTCTTCCCCTCGCTCTTGGGGTCCCCCAGGGCTCAGTCCTCAGCCCTATCCTCTCCTATTCCCCTTGCTGTTGGGGTACCCCAGGGCTCAGTCCTTGGCCCCCTCACCTCTTCCTCTTGCTGTTGGGGTCCCCCAGGGCTCGGTGCGCACCCCCCTCCTCTTCTCATCTACACAGCCCCTATTGGACAAACCGTCAGTAGTTTATGCTGACGACACCCAGCTATACACCTCTTCCCGTGACATCACAGCGACGGTCCTCCAAAACATCACCAACTGTCTGCCCGCTGTCTCTAACACTATACTGACCTCCTGGTGTTTCCACCCTCCACTAACCGCCCTCATCCTGACATCTCCATCTGGTAGCACCATAACTCCCAGCACACCGGCTGTCTTGGGGTTATATCCGATCCCGATCTCTCCTTTACCCCTATATCCATTCTCCGGCCTGAACATGTCAGCTGCACCTCAAGAACATTGCAAGAATCCATTCCTTTCTCACCGCAGACGCACTGAAAACTTTCACTGTTGCCCTCATCCACTTTCAGCTTGATTATTCCAACTCGTTGCTAATCGCCCCCTCCTCCCCGCACTAGATTCTACCCCGTTCCAATCCATCCTGAATGTGGCAGCCAGGCTCATCTTCCTGTCCAGCCGCTACTCGGACGCCTCCGCCCTGTGCCAGTCACTGCACTGGCTGCCCGTTAAATACAGAATTCAATTCACACTCCCCACCCTTATCCATTATGCCCTCCACAGCGCAGCGCCACCCTATATTGTATCCCTCATCCACAGCGCAGCACCCCCCTATATTGTATCCCTCATCTCAATCCACCACCCAGCCCACACCCTCTGCTCCGCTAACTAAATCAGACAAAGTGCCCCTTTATTTCACACCTCTCATTCTCCCCTTCAAGACTTCTTCAGAGCAGCACCAGTCCTCTAGAACACGCTACCCCAAAACTATGTGGGCAATCCCCGACACACAGAACTTTAGGTGTGGAATAAAAACGTCCCTCTTCAGGGAGGCAGACCACATCTCCTAAACCAAATCCTTCTGTATGCTGCCTGACAACATGCTCCCTGACCTACTGACTGCAATCCTGCCTAGTCGCCATCAACCGTCCCCTGCAGTCATACTGATTCAGCCACTATACAGCCTGCCCACTGTCTGTGTATAGCACCCCTCACTCTCCACCTCGCCATACTGTGCATATCTCCAGCCCGCCATACCGGGCACATCTCCAGCCCCTTTACCTTCTGTATCCCTCATTATCTGTAGTATGTAAGCTCATTGGAGCCCCGCACCCCTACTGTCTCATCAGCTGATTATTACATGAAACTAGGGTTTTTGTATTTTTGTACTTTTGTCTTTCTGTATCCCCCGTCTATGTAAGCGCTGCAGAATATGTTGGCGCTATACAAATAAAGATTATTATATGCAGTAATCCCTCTCCGTCGATGACTGATTTATCCGCAGTCATCCCTCTTCGCTTTGGGTAGAAATACAGGAAGTGAAAACTAATAAAATCCTGACAGGGGTTTTCTATAGGCCAGAGAGGTTGATCGCCAAAGAGGGCAAAAATAACCCCAAACTTTTTTTCATTTGTGTGTGTGTGTCTACTAAATAGTTTTTTCTCAAGTAAATACAAGATGCAGGGGGATAAAATGAACCATCGCTAAATATCACCTGCCTAACACAGGAGGAAGTGCAGAGCTGGCTAAAAAATATTAAAATTGACAAACCACCAGGCCCGATGGAATACACCCAAGGGTTCTAAGGGAATTAAGTGAGGTGATAGACCACTATTTCTTATTTTTGGGGACACCATTGAGACTGAGGTTGTACCACTGGATTGGCGCATTGCCAATGTGGTTCTAATATACAAAAAAGGAATCGAGAAGAGAGCCTGGTAACTACAGGCCGGTAAGTCTCACTTTAATAACTGGAAAAATATTCAAGGGGTTTCTGAGAGATGCCATCCTGGAATACCTCAAGGAAAACAACGGAATAACTCCTCACCAGCACGGGTTCATGAGGGGTCAATCATGTCAGACAAATCTGATCAGTTTCTACGATGAAGTAAGCTCTAGGCTGGACCTGGGAGAGTCTATTGATCTTGTATATCTGGACTTCTCTAAAGCATCCGACACTGTGCCGCATAATAGGCTGATATATAAAATGAGGCAGCTCGGACTGGGCGAAAATGTGTGTATCTGGGTAAAGAACTGTCTCAGAGATAGAAAGCAGAGTGTGGTAATAAATGGTTCGTACTCTGATTGGGCCCCCGTCACTAGTGGGGGGCCACAGGGCTCAGTACTAGGCCCCATTCTGTACAATATATTTATCAATGACCTGATAGAGGGGCTGCACAGTAAGATATCAGTATTTACAGATGATACAAAATTATACAATATAATTAATGCAACGGAGGACAATGTGCGGCTACAAACGGTCCGAGATAAGCCGGGGGATCGGGGGGGGAGGGGGAATGGAGGTCAATGTGGATAAATGTAAGGTTCTGCACATGGGCAGGAGAAACGGATGTCACCCATATACACTAAATGGGGTACTGCTAGGGAAAGGTGAGATGGAGAAAGACCTGGGGGTACTAGTGGATAGTAGACTAAACTGGAGTAACCAATGCCAGTCAGCTGCTGCAAAAGCTAATGAAGTCTTGGGGTGCATTAAAAGAGGTATAGGGGGGAGGGGCGAGAACATTGTCCCCCCACTATATATGGCACTTGTCAGGCCTCACATGGAATACTGCGTACAGTTCTGGTCACCGGTGCTCAGGAAAGATGTCACAGTGCTGGAGGGGTACAAAGAAGGGCAACTAAACTAATACATGGAATGACGGGACTGGAATACCCAGAGAGGCACCAAAACTGGGATTATTCACCCCGGAAAAAAGATGGCTAAGGGGCGACCAAATAACGATGTATAAATCCATGAGGGGACGATACAAGGATCTCTCCCATGATCTGTTTATACCCAGGACTGCGACAGTAACAAGAGGACATCTGTTACGTCTAGAGGAAAGCAGGTTTCATCACCAACACAGAAGGGGGTTCTTTACTGTAAGAGCAGTGAGACTGTGGAACTCTCTGCCTGAGGACGTGGTGATGGCAGGATCCATAGAGGAGTTTAAGAGGGACTAGATGTTTTCCTAGAGCGCTACGATATTACAGGATAAAGACATTAAGTGACCAACAGGGTTGATGACCTTAAATGTGGTTCCAGGGATTACTTGGCAGCCATTATGGAGTCAGGAAGGAATGTTTCCCCCAAAATGGGTAATTTGCTTCTGCCTCATGGGTTTTTTTTTTTTTTTGCCTTCCTATGGATCAACAGAGGGGATGGGGGTGGAAACAGGCTAAACTACTAACACGGTTATGTGGGAATCTGTTGAGAACACATTGTTATGGGGGAATCTGTGGAGAACACCTTGTTATGGGGGAATCTGTGGAGAACACCTTGTTATGGGGGAATCTGTGGAGAACACATTGCTTATGGGGGAATCTGTGGAGAACACATTGTTATGGGGGAATCTGTGGAGAACACATTGTTATGGGGGAATCTGTGGAGAACACATTGTTATGGGGGAATCTGTGGAGAACACATTGCTTATGGGGGAATCTGTGGAGAACACATTGCTTATGGGGGAATCTGTGGAGAACACATTGTTATGGGGGAATCTGTGGAGAACACATTGTTATGGGGGAATCTGTGGAGAACACATTGTTATGGGGGAATCTGTGGAGAACACATTGTTATGGGGGAATTTGTGGAGAACACATTGTTATGGGGGAATCTGTGGAGAACACATTGTTATGGGGGAATCTGTGGAGAACACATTGTTATGGGGGAATCTGTGGAGATCACATTGTTATGGGGGAATCTGTGGAGAATACACTGCTACAAGGAGGGGGGGATATGTGAAGAACACACTGTTATGGGGGATCTGTGAAGGACGCACTTATGAGGGGATCTGTGGAGGACACATTTATGGTGGAGGGGGTCTGTGGAGAACAGTCTTATGGGGGGTCTGTGGAGAATAGTCTTATGGGGGCTTACGGAGGATATGCTTATGTAGGGATCTGTAGATGACTCACTTTTGGGGGGAATTGTAGGAAACAGTCTTACGGGGGGTCTGTGGAGGACACACTGTTATGCCGGGGTCTGTGGAGAACAAACTTATGGAGGGGTCTGTGGATTACACGCTTATGGGGGGGGGGGGGGGGGGTGGAGAACAAACTGTTATGGGGGGGGGATGTGTGGAGAACACACTGTTATGGGGGGGATGTGTGGAGAACCCACTGTTATGATGGGGGGGATGTGTGGAGAACCCACTGTTATGATGGGGGGATGTGTGGAGAACCCAATGTTATGATGGGGGGGATGTGTGGAGAACCCACTGTTATGGGGGGGGGATGTGTGGAGAACACACTGTTATGGGGGGGATGTGTGGAGAACACACTGTTATGGGGGAATGTGTGGAGAACACACTTATGGGGGAGATCTGTGAAGGACACACTGTTATGGGGGAGATCTGTGAAGGACACACTGTTATGGGGGAGATCTGTGAAGGACACATTGTTATGGGGGATCTGTGGAGAACAGTCTTATGTGGCTTGACAGAGGACATACTTATGTAGGGATCTATGGATGACTCCCTTTTGGGGGGGATCTGTAGGAAACAGTCTTGTGGGGGTCTGTGGAGGACACACTGTTATGGGGGTGGTCTTTGTAGAAAAAACATGAATGGGGGTATGTGGAGTATACATTTATGGGGGGGGCTGTGGAGGACACACTGTTATGGGGGGGGTCTGGAGGGCACACGGTTATGGGGGGTCTGTGGCTGAAACACTAATAGGATGTGTGTGGAGGGCACACTTATGGGGGGTCTAAGGAGGACATACTACTATGGGGGGGGTCTGTGGAGGACACACTGTTATGGAAGGGTCTGTGGAAGGCACAATGTTATGGGGGTGGTCTGTGGCGGACACACTTATAGGACTTCTGTGGAAGACACGCTTATGTGGGGGGTCTCTTGAGGACACACTGTTATGGGGTGCGGTCTGTAGAGTACATACTTATGGGAGGTCTGTGGAGGAAACTGTCATGGGGGTGTCTCTAGAGGGCACACTGTTATGGGGGTGGTCTGTGGGGTACACACTATTATAGGGAGGGTCTATGGAGGACACGCTTATGGGGGGGTCTGTGGAGGGCACACTGTTATGGGGGTCTGTGGAGAACACACTGTTATGGGGGGTCTGCGAAAGACACACTTATGGGGGGTCATGGAGTAAACACTATTACGGGGGGGGGTCTGTGGAGGACACACTTATGTGGGTGGCTGTGGAGGATGCACTATCATGGGGGGGTCTATGGAGGATTTACTCACGGGGGATCTGTGGAGGACTCTCTTATGGGGGGGTCTGGCGTACACACTAATATTGGGGGGGGTTGTGGACAAGACGTTTATGGGGAAGTCTGTGAAGGACATCCTTATGGGGAGGTCTGTGAAGGACACACTGTTATGGAGGGTCTGTTGAGAACAGTCTTATGGGCGTTGACTGAGTTTACACGCTTATGTAGGGATCTGTGGATGACTTACTTTTGGGGGAATCTGTAGGAAACAGTCTTTTGGGGGCTCTGTAGAGGATTCACTTATGGGAGGTCTGTGGAGGACACACTATTATGGGAGGTCTGTGGAGGACAGTCTTATAGGGGTTTACGGAAGACACACTTATGTAGGGATCTGTGCATGACTTGTCTGTGAAAGGCACAATGTTATGGGGGTGGTCTGTGGCAGACAGTTATAGGATTTTTGTGTAGGACACACTTATGTGGGGGGTTTGTGGAGGGCACACTGTTATGGAGGAGGTCTGTGGAGAACACGCTTATGGCGGGGTCTGTGGAGGGCACACTGTTATGGGGGGGTCGGCAAAAGACACACTTATGGGGAGTCTGTGGAGTACACACTATTATGGGGGGGGGGGTCTGTGGAGGACACACTACTTTGAGGGTCTGTGAAGGACACACTGTTATGGGGGATCTGTGGGGGACATACTAATGGGGGATCTGTGGGGGACATACTAATGGGGGATCTCTGGGGGACATACTTATAGGAGGTCTGTGGAGGACACACTATTATGGAGGGGGTCTATAGAGTACACACTTATGGGGGGGTCTGTGGAGGACACTATTATGGCGGGGGTCTGTGGAGCACACACTTATAGGGGGGGCTGTGGAGAAAACACTGTTATGGGGGGTGGTCTTTGGAGAAAACACATTAATGGGGGGTATGTAGAGTATACATTTATGGGGGTCTGTGGAGGACACACTGTTATGGGGGGGGTCTGTGGAGGACACACTACTATAAGGGTCTGTGGAGGCCACACTACTATGAGGGTCTGTGAAGGACACACTGTTATGGGGGGGTCTGTGGGGGACATACTAATGGGGGATCTGTGGGGGACATACTAATGGGGGATCTCTGGGGGACATACTTATAGGAGGTCTGTGGAGGACACACTATTATGGAGCAGGTCTATAGAGGACACACTTACGGGGGGGGGGGTCTGTGGAGGGCACACTATTATGGAGGGGGTCTGTGGAGAATTCACTTATGCAGGGGTCTGTGGAGGACACTGATGGGGAGGGTGTGTGTGTGTGGGGGACACACTTATGGAGGGGTCTGTGGAGGACACCTAATGGGAGGTCGGTGGAGGACAAGTTCATGGGAGGTCTGTGCAGGACACACTTATGGGGGTGGGGTCTGTGGGGTACAGTGTTATGGGGGGTCTGTGGAGGACACACTTATGGGGTGTCTGTGCAAAACACACTGTTATGGAGGGATCTGCGAAATTACACACTTTTGGGGGGTCTCGTGGAATACACACAATTATGTAAGTGGTCTGTGGAGAACACTGTTATGGGAGGTCTGTGGAGGACACACTATTATGGAAGTGGTCTGTGGAGGACGCACTATTATGGAAGTGGTCTGTGAAGGACACACTTATGGGGGGGGGCTCTGTGGAGGACACACTTATGGGGGGGCTCTGTGGAGGACACACTTATGGGGGGGGGCTCTGTGGAGGACACACTATTATGGAAGTGGTCTGTGGAGGACACACTTATGGGGGGGCTCTGTGGAGGACACACTTATATGGGGGGGGCTCTGTGGAGGACACACTTATATGGGGGGGGCTCTGTGGAGGACACACTTATATGGGGGGGGCTCTGTGGAGGACACACTTATATGGGGGGGGTCTGTGGAGGACACACTACTATGAGGGTCTGTGAAGGACACACTGTTATGGGGGGGTCTGTGGGGGACATACTAATGGGGGATCTGTGGGGGACATACTAATGGGGGATCTCTGGGGGACATACTTATAGGAGGTCTGTGGAGGACACACTATTATGGAGCGGGTCTATAGAGGACACACTTACGGGGGGGTCTGTGGAGGGCACACTATTATGGAGGGGGTCTGTGGAGAATTCACTTATGCAGGGGTCTGTGGAGGACACTGATGGGGAGGGTGTGTGTGTGTGGGGGACACACTTATGGAGGGGTCTGTGGAGGACACCTAATGGGAGGTCGGTGGAGGACAAGTTCATGGGAGGTCTGTGCAGGACACACTTATGGGGGTGGGGTCTGTGGGGTACAGTGTTATGGGGGGTCTGTGGAGGACACACTTATGGGGTGTCTGTGCAAAACACACTGTTATGGAGGGATCTGCGAAATTACACACTTTTGGAGGGTCTCGTGGAATACACACAATTATGTAAGTGGTCTGTGGAGAACACTGTTATGGGAGGTCTGTGGAGGACACACTATTATGGAAGTGGTCTGTGGAGGACGCACTATTATGGAAGTGGTCTGTGAAGGACACACTTATGGGGGGGGGCTCTGTGGAGGACACACTTATGGGGGGGCTCTGTGGAGGACACACTTATGGGGGGGGGCTCTGTGGAGGACACACTATTATGGAAGTGGTCTGTGGAGGACACACTTATGGGGGGGCTCTGTGGAGGACACACTTATATGGGGGGGGGCTCTGTGGAGGACACACTTATATGGGGGGGGGCTCTGTGGAGGACACACTTATATGGGGGGGGCTCTGTGGAGGACACACTTATATGGGGGGGGGGCTCTGTGGAGGACACACTTATATGGGGGGGGGCTCTGTGGAGGACACACTTATATGGGGGGGGCTCTGTGGAGGACACACTTATATGGGGGGGGGCTCTGTGGAGGACACTTATGCAGGGTCAAGTTCATGGGAGGTCTGTGCTGCACAGACTTATGGAGGGGGGGGGTCTGTGGAGAATAGTCTTATGGGAGTTTACTGAGGACACACTTATGTAGGGATCTGTGGATGACTCACTTTTGGGGGGATCTGTACAGTCTTGTGGGGTTGGGGGGGGTCTGTGGAGGACACACTGTTATGGGGGAGTCTGTGGAGGACACGCTTATGGGGGGGTCTGTGGAGGACACGCTTATGGGGGGGTCTATTGAAGGCACACTGTTATGGGGGTGGTCTGTGGAGGGCACACTGTTATGGGGGTGGTCTGTGGAGAACGCACTGTTATGGGGGTCTGTGGAGAACAGTCCCATGGGGGGATCTGTGGATGACCCACTTATGGGGGATTTGTGGAGAACAGTCATATGGGGGATTTGTGGATGACACACTTATGGTGGAGGGGTCTGGATGGCACATTTATGGGGGGGGGTCTGTGGAGGACACATTTATGGGGCGATTTGTGGAGACCAGTCTTATGGGGGGTCTGTGGATGACACTGTGATGGGGATGTGTGGAGGGACAGTAATAAGGGGTCATCTCTGAAGAAGCACCGCTAGAGCAGAAAGGCCATAATAAACTGGAATCTCATGAGGTCGGAAGACTGAGGAGACGTCAGATGATGAGATTATGGGATCCTTTTCATGATGGAGCCCCTATAAGTCATTAGAGATATATAGCGCAGTGTGTCCTGTCACTTGCAGTTGCCGTCCCGTGAGATGTGGAATTCATGTTGTAAAACATTTCTGTTGCTAAACAATAACTGTGAATTGGGGGAGAATGGTGAAATGTGATTTATATCGGGAGCCGATGAAGGATTGGCGCTATTAGATGAGAAACGGACAGATCAACGCTCAAAATATCCCGCATCTTGTGTAGGCAAAATGCCAATGTATAGAGGGTCCTGGGGGTCGGCAGTACGATGGCCGTACAGTGTCCTCTACTAAGGACCTTCAATATGGCTGCTGCTGTGGGCGGAGCTAACGCTTGTTCGTTAGAGTTTTCTCAACCAGAAGAAAATTAAAGAGCGAAAGTCAACGTTCACTTTTATGTGTTTTTGAAGAAAAGTAAAGAATGCGCCTGTCCCAATAATAAGGCCCCCGCCCAGGTTGGCCCCTTCCCCACTGATGGCGTTAAGCTGCATAGCGCCCCCTATGGTTCTGTCATAAGACGGATCCTTTGGGCCACAGATGTGCAGTCAGCCTTACCCCTGTTTTTTATCAGTATTTTGTTAGCCCAAACCAGAGCCGGGTCAAAAATACGTTCGCTCCACCCCTGGTCTGGGCTCCCAAAATACTGACGTGTGAAGGAGCTCTTGTGGCTCTTGGAAGGCGGAGAACCAAAGAGTGAAGGGGTTAACCAACTACTTGTGCTGCCAAGACCGGAGGAGCAGCCATAAAGGAACCCCAGGTGGGCGGCAGGATGGGCGCGTTACCTGCAGGCTGTATTATGGCCATCCAAGATGGCTTCAGCAATTTTCTGCAGGGACTTCATTGCTAAGGCGGTTGACATGAGACGGCGGATTACAGCGTGACAGGACTGCTATGGGGGCCATGGATGAAAGGATCAAACTGATTGCTATCTTCGATGGACCCCACGTGGTGGGCGCAGTTGGTACGGTTCATGCCACCATGTATAGACGTGGCAGATCATTAAAAGATGGAGTTGCACGCAGCCACTTAGTTGCAGACTGAACAGACGGTACCTGCCTGCGATCAGAAGCCATGTGACCCGGATGGCGGCCGAGGACAGACGGACCCAGATTTTTACAAATAAAACCTTTACTGAACTTTTGTATAATAAAACAGGATTGCACTCCGGGGGGGGGGGGGGAGGGGAGGGGAGCGTCTGTAACGTTACGTAAAAACCACACTAAATACTCTTAAAGCGACAGTACCCTAAAGCAGCGGTGCTCTATATATGTTGTGCGTCAAGAATATTTCTCATCACTTTGTGACTCTCCCTTCACATCTCCATCACTGCTTTAGCTCCTCCTGGCAGCGCTACGCGACTTCACATAATTATCAGTGTCCTCTGCACACATCATGGCCACGGGCCCTGTAGCAGGTGTCCATGTGCCGAAGAGGTGGTCACACAATAGAAGCGCCTGAACTCAGCGTCACATTAGGTTAAATCCGCATTATGTGCGCCGTTACACGTAACATCGCATCCCGCCCACATTACATGAACACTTGGCATGAGAGCACATCTAACTCGGGGCGCCATAAGCACTTTCCACTGGTAACCATACAGACCCGTGCGCCCCTTTACCCTCAGGCTGGGGATTGTAATCCGCACCATACTGGGAGTTGTAGTCCACTCAGGCGCGTTCGGAAGACATTGTTTTGTTCTCTTTCATTTCTTCAGCATCTGTGGTGAATTTTCAGCATGGCCGCCGAGATATCAGACACCGCGGGGAAGGAATCTCCCTCTTCTCTGCTGCGCTGTGGGGCAGTGTCACCCCAGGAGTGTAGCCAGCCCTTCATCTTCACCCCAATTCTTCAGGGCATCCTTTGGTCGTTGCCTTAGGGACTCCCCCAGCGCCACTTTACTGGCCCTCTGCTGTTACAGTGCTACAGGTGGAATATATTCATAGCTTTTTCTGTGGGTCTGGAGCTGTGACAAAGGGATGGGGCCATGTGTGGGTGTGGTGCACCTAATTATGCGTAGGTGTGGCATACCTGGCTACATGTAGGTGTGGTGTACCTGGCCACGTTTTGGTGTGGTGCACGTGATCATGTGTAGGTGTGGTGTACCTAGCTAGCCGTAAATATGGTGCACTTGGCCACGTGTGGATAAGGCAATGTGTAGGTGTGTTATACATTATCCAGTATTATGTGGATAAGGTATATCTGGGCACGTGTAGGTGTGGTGCACTACTTTAGTGAATCTAGAGACAGGATTGGCAACTGTTGTATATGCCCAACCTACTTCTAACCGAGCGACTGGAAAAGTCCATTTTAGGATGAAAAGTGTTACGTTTTTTTCCCGTGGACCTGGATTTTGCTAGGACCTTTTAGGGTCCTGTAGGGTCACTGGGCTCCTTGGGGACAGTTGTGGCACTGGTCCACCCTGCTTGTTCTCCCACAGATTTGGACACTTTTGCTGCCACTGATAACAGTGAAGATCTGTCTGCAGATGCAGTTCTACGGTCTGCTGCATGTTGGGACGATTGTGTATTAATCCTATTGGACTTTAACGTTTACACTTTAGTAACTCCATCGCCCTCTCCTGCCGTTTACACTCTGACCAATTGGACTTTACTCCCTTTTCCTCGGCTTGCTGGGGCATTGTGCCATACAGCGCTCCATTAGGATACGTGGGCCAATGTGGCACCGTGCCACCACTTCCCATAGAGCAGTCGTCAGAGTTCCTCAGAATCTGCTCATAGGTTCCCCATCCCAGAACAGCAGCGATGGCTAATTAACCGAGCAGAGCGCCCCTAGCCCAAACTTCCTGGGTATGCTGGTAAATGATGGACTGGCAGAACACGCAGGGTTGCCGACTGTCCAGATATTCTTGGACCGTTCCTTAAAAATAAGGCATCTGTGAATAAAATGGGTATCTGGTGGTTCTTCTGAGGCTGGCGGCGATTATTCTGACTGCCATCATGCTGCAGCTCCCAGTAATGATGATGATGAAATGGTACGGCCGTCTGTCCTGTAAACACGCATCACTTATCGTCTTAATCATTCCGGACGGTTTTCTCATATCGGTAAAAAATCTTGGCTGGCTGTGATTTTTGGATAAGTTGTCCAGAAAAAGAGAAAACCTATCTGGAGAGTCGGCTGCTGAATGCAGAGTGACAGCCCTGGCTGGGATCTAGAAGTCCTTCTGGCAGCCCCTACAGCAGGGGGTGACGGGGCTACAGGGGGCAGCGCTTCACAGTGATGAGAATGTGGAACGTGTGCTCCACTCTGAGGCTGATGGGAGTGACGTGATGGCAGATTACTGAAGAGTGCCCTGTGACGCTGCCAGTATACCAGATGTGGCACAGCAGGGGGCACATTACCTGCAGTCCTGTCACTTCCATTTTGGCCATTCAAGATGCCTGTAGCAATTTTCTATGCTCCCAATGCGCACTGCACTGCTTAAAGATTAGCGGGTATAGTGCGATGGCAGTCTGATAGAAGTAGTGCACTGCGGGGGTTAGGTGGTCTAAAGATTGTGTCAGCCATCTTGGATGTCAGCAAACTGTTGAATGCAGAGAAGAAAAGCTACACGTACCCCTTGTAGTGTCCCAGAATAACATCCTGGTCCATAATTGTTATACATGTATCGACTCTTGTGGATGCTCTGTGCAAAACTGTCATGTCATCTTTCTGTATATATATTGCACAGCTGCAGCGTCTGAAGGGTTAACTCCCCTAAAATCATCGCCTGTCAGCTCTGCTGCTGAATGTATCTATCCTGCTGTGTCATGTGGTACAAGTGAGGTGATAAAAGTGTCTGAGAGCGGAAAGGGGTCTTCTTCAGTCTGTGTTGGAGCGGGGTTCCATCTTACCTGCTGCTCAGAGCTAACACAGAGCCGCATGGAAGCACCTTCAGCGTACATGTAGGTGAAGATGGAGGAAGAGGAATGACTACCCGCAGCGTTTGGAGTATGAATGATATAGGAGTGAGTCCAGTCCAGAGAGGTACCTGTTCACACTACAATCAGTTATTTTTCCTGTGTGGTCGTCTGCCATTGGGATCCCCACACAGAGGTACATGATTGTGCCCCCCACGCTGATGTGTAGGGTGCATCTAGGCTAAGCCTTCTAAGTGATTTCTTGCCAGAGTATGTAGAGAGGACCATGCTTTCTTGCCTCCTCCAGAGTGTATGTGTGTGTGTGTGTGTATATATATATATGTCCAGGCCCGGTGACCTATAGATAACGTGGACTATAGAGCCGTATTGTTCCTGGGTATATTTACCTCCCAACCTCTGAGCTTCTACCTGTAACTGCCTGTATATTAAAATTCATCGAAGTGAAGTTTTACCGGGCCTCCACAGTTCCTGAGGACCCGAGGTACGATACTTGTCCAGTGTTTATTACTTCGCCGCATAGAGTAACAGTGTGGGAACGGTGGCGTCATGACGTGATGGGTATGCATGTGTGTACCTCCGCAAACATTCCCCCTTAGTTTCACCACTTGGCTACACCATGACAGCGACTAGGCCTCTGCCCATACCCACAGTGGTCATTTCTCTGACACTGCAAAGTTGTGGCATCCCTCTCCCAGGGGGCGACACCCCTCCCCTCCGGTCACAGAACAGAATTCTGTCCTGAAACTTCATGGTGGCTTTAATATAAGGCTGGAGAAAAGGCCTAGCCAAGAAGAACAGAACACATGCCAGTAGGGTGCCACTAAATGCGCCCAGTGTACCTCAGTGCCCTCACCGGGGGGGGGGGGGGGCGCAGCCCGTTCCTGCCCTCACCGGGGGCCGCAGTCTGTTCCTGAATACTAATATAGCTGAGGATGTGGACAGAACAAGGGGTATTTCTTAACCTCCTCGGTGACAATGTGCTGTATTAGGGGTTCTCTCTATTTAACATGTGGCGTTATATTCTCACTTTTCTATGCATCGCCACTTTTCCTGACTCGTGTTCTTATTACATAAAAGTGAAGGTGGATAACAAGATCAATCTCAGAAGCTTCTTCAGAGACGGCCCAGACCGCCCCTTACTGGAAGAGCATTCTGCAAGAAACGCGGAGTAATAGAAGAAAACCCTCCTGCTTGTAGAGAACGTGGGATACATTGCCGACTCCGACAGTGTTTTAATTACGCCAAATTGCCAAATATCAGAAAGTAAACCTGCAGCGCTGCCCAATACATACATGTAATGCTGCTGTCCATGAGGGCCCCAGTAACATGAGAATCCTGGGGCCCGGCTGGAGAAATCATTGCACAACTGGGGAAGAGGGTTCTTGCCTTCAATAATTCATGGCCATCCACATGTGATGGGGATCAGATGATTGAGGGGATGTCCGTCACCGATCAGTTTTGAGTACTGCAGGCCGCTACAAATAATGCTCCAAGTACGAATAGATGTACGTGTTCACAGGAGCCCCTTCAATCAGTGGATCAGCAGAGATCCTGGGGCGGACCCCACTGATCAGATATTACTGGCCTGTCATCAATTGGCAAATGCTTTTACTAGGACACCATATTGTTTCCTTAATAGCTCAAGACTTCTCCATTTCTTTACTCAGTACATTAAAGCCAACCTTATGATAAAATGATACTCCTTGGGGTCCTATGGTTTCAAAAGAAATGAATGGGCCACTGCTACACGACACTGCGCCATAGTACACACACTGCTCGCTACTAACGAGAAGAGTCCGATGTACAGATGCAGAATTGTAGAGAAGTCACTAATCACATAACATGACGCGTGCGTGGACATAGAATAAATCCAGAAGCCTTAATGAATTATTTACTATGGAAACGCTGCAGAATTTAAAGTAACTGCAGATTAATAGACATTCTCTCCCAGGATGAAGCAGTAAGAAAAAAATTGATTAATGAGGAGAAAGACCAATATCTAGCAGCTCTATTAGCCACGCTGAAATTGCAGCACTATGGTTATGATTCACTTCACAGAGCACGAACAGAGTTTTAAAAAAAAGGACGGAAGACACATTTAAAACTGAATTACGTTGCAGAACTACCGAATGTAAAAGAATTTAAATATAATACTGCCCCCTATGTACAAGAATATAACTACTATAATACTGTCCCCTATGTACAAGAATATAACTACTATAATACTGCCTCCTATGTACAAGAATATAACTACTATAATACTGCCCTCTATGTACAAGGATATAACTACTATAATACTGCCTCCTATGTACAAGAATATCACTACTATAATACTGCCTCCTATGTACAAGAATATAACTACTATAATACTGCCCTCTGTGTACAAGAATATAACTACTATAATACTGCCCCCTATGTACAAGACTATAACTACTATAATACTGACTCCTATGTACAAGAATATAACTACTATAATACTGCCCCCTATGTACAAGAATATAACTACTATAATACTGCCCCATATATACAAGAATATAACTACTATAATACTGCCCCCTATGTACAAGAATATAACTACTATAATACTGCCTCCTATGTACAAGAATATAACTACTATAATACTGCCCTCTGTGTACAAGAATATAACTACTATAATACTGCCCCCTATGTACAAGACTATAACTACTATAATACTGACTCCTATGTACAAGAATATAACTACTATAATACTGCCCCCTATGTACAAGAATATAACTACTATAATACTGCCCCATATATACAAGAATATAACTACTATAATACTGCCCCCTATGTACAAGAATATAACTACTATAATACTGCCCCTATGTACAAGAATATAACTACTATAATACTGGCTCCTATGTACAAGAATATAACTACTATAATACTGCCTCCTATGTACAAGAATATAACAACTATAATACTGCCTCCTATGTACAAGAATATAACTACTATAATACTGACTCCTATGTACAAGAATATAACTACTATAATACTGCCCCCTATGTACAAGAATATAACTACTATAATACTGCCCCCTATGTACAAGAATATAACTACTATAATACTGCCCCCTATGTACAAGAATATAACTACTATAATACTGCCTCCTACGTACAAGAATATAACTACTATAATACTGTCCCGTATGTACAAGAATATAACTACTATAATACTGCCCCCTATGTACAAGAATATAACTGCTATAATACTGCTCCGATGTACAAGAATATAACTACTATAATACTGCCCCCTATGTACAAGAATATAACTGCTATAATACTGCTCCTATGTACAAGAATATAACTACTATAATACTGCCTACTATGTACAAGAATATAACTGCTATAATACTGCCCCCTATGTACAAGAATATAACTACTATAATACTGCCTCCTATGTACAAGAATATAACTGCTATAATACTGCCCCCTATGTACAAGAAAATAACTACTATAATACTGCTCCTATGTACAAGAATATAACTACTATAATACTGCCTCCTATGTACAAGAATATAACTACTATAATACTGCCCCCTATGTACAAGAATATAACTACTATAATACTGCCTCCTATGTACTAGAATATAACTACTATAATACTGCCCCCTATGTACAAGAATATAACTACTATAATACTGCCCTCTATGTACAAGAATATAACTACTATAATACTGCCTCCTATGTACAAGGATTTAACTACTATAATACTGTCCGGTATGTACAAGAATATAACTACTATAATACTGCCCCCTATGTACAAGAATATAACTACTATAATACTGCCCCCTATGTACAAGAATATAACTACTATAATACTGCCCCGTATGTACAAGAATATAACTGCTATAATACTGCCCCCTATGTACAAGAATATAACTACTATAATACTGCCTACTATGTACAAGAATATAACTACTATAATACTGCCCCCTATGTACAAGAATATAACTACTATAATACTGCCCTCTATGTACAAGAATATAACTACTATAATACTGCCTCCTATGTACAAGGATTTAGCTACTATAATACTGTCCGGTATGTACAAGAATATAACTACTATAATACTGCCCCCTATGTACAAGAATATAACTACTATAATACTGCCCCCCTATGTACAAGAATATGACTACTATAATACTGCTCCCTATGTACAAGAATATAACTACTATAATACTGCCCCCTATGTACAAGAATATAACTACTATAATACTGCCCCCTATGTACAAGAATATGACTACTATAATACTGCCCCCTATGTGCAAGAATATAACTACTATAATACTGCCCCTTATGTACAAGAATATAACTACTATAATACTGCCCCCTATGTACAAGAATATAACTACTATAATACTGCCTCCTATGAACAAGAATATAACTACTATAATACTGACTCCTATGTACAAGAATACAACTACTATAATACTGCCCCCTATGTACAAGAATACAACTACTATAATACTGCCCCCTATGTACAAGAATATAACTACTATAATACTGCCCCCTATGTACAGGAATATAACTACTATAATACTGCCTCCTATGTACAAGAATATAACTACTATAATACTGCTCCCTATGTACAAGAATATAACTACTATAATACTGCCCCCTATGTACAAGAATATAACTACTATAATACTGCCCCCTATGTACAAGAATATAAGTACTATAATACTGCCCCCTATGTACAAGAATATAACTACTATAATACTGCCCCCTATGTACAAGAATATAACTACTATAATACTGCCCCCTAAGTACAAGAATATAACAACTATAATACTGCCTCCTATGTACAAGAATATAACTACTATAATACTGACTCCTATGTACAAGAATACAACTACTATAATACTGCTCCCTATGTACAAGAATACAACTACTATAATACTGCCCCCTATGTACAAGAATATAACTACTATAATACTGCTCCCTATGTACAAGAATATAACTACTATAATACTGTCCCGTATGTACAAGAATATAACTACTATAATACTGCCCCCTATGTACAAGAATATAACTGCTATAATACTGCTCCGATGTACAAGAATATAACTACTATAATACTGCCCCCTATGTACAAGAATATAACTGCTATAATACTGCTCCTATGTACAAGAATATAACTACTATAATACTGCCTACTATGTACAAGAATATAACTGCTATAATACTGCCCCCTATGTACAAGAATATAACTACTATAATACTGCCTCCTATGTACAAGAATATAACTACTATAATACTGCCCCCTATGTACAAGAAAATAACTACTATAATACTGCTCCTATGTACAAGAATATAACTACTATAATACTGCCTCCTATGTACAAGAATATAACTACTATAATACTGCCCCCTATGTACAAGAATATAACTACTATAATACTGCCTCCTATGTACAAGAATATAACTACTATAATACTGCCCCCTATGTACAAGAATATAAGTACTATAATACTGCCCTCTATGTACAAGAATATAACTACTATAATACTGCCTCCTATGTACAAGGATTTAACTACTATAATACTGTCCGGTATGTACAAGAATATAACTACTATAATACTGCCCCCTATGTACAAGAATATAACTACTATAATACTGCCCCCTATGTACAAGAATATAACTACTATAATACTGCCCCGTATGTACAAGAATATAACTGCTATAATACTGCCCCCTATGTACAAGAATATAACTACTATAATACTGCCTACTATGTACAAGAATATAACTACTATAATACTGCCACCTATGTACAAGAATATAACTACTATAATACTGCCCTCTATGTACAAGAATATAACTACTATAATACTGCCTCCTATGTACAAGGATTTAGCTACTATAATACTGTCCGGTATGTACAAGAATATAACTACTATAATACTGCCCCCTATGTACAAGAATATAACTACTATAATACTGCCCCCCTATGTACAAGAATATGACTACTATAATACTGCTCCCTATGTACAAGAATATAACTACTATAATACTGCCCCCTATGTACAAGAATATAACTACTATAATACTGCTCCCTATGTACAAGAATATGACTACTATAATACTGCCCCCTATGTACAAGAATATAACTACTATAATACTGCCTCCTATGTACAAGAATATAACTACTATAATACTGACTCCTATGTACAAGAATACAACTACTATAATACTGCCCCCTATGTACAAGAATACAACTACTATAATACTGCCCCCTATGTACAAGAATATAACTACTATAATACTGCCCCCTATGTACAGGAATATAACTACTATAATACTGCCTCCTATGTACAAGAATATAACTACTATAATACTGCTCCCTATGTACAAGAATATAACTACTATAATACTGCCCCCTATGTACAAGAATATAACTACTATAATACTGCCCCCTATGTACAAGAATATAACTACTATAATACTGCCCCCTATGTACAAGAATATAAGTACTATAATACTGCCCCCTATGTACAAGAATATAACTACTATAATACTGCCCCCTATGTACAAGAATATAACTACTATAATACTGCCCCCTATGTACAAGAATATAACTACTATAATACTGCCCCCTATGTACAAGAATATAACTACTATAATACTGCCCCCTATGTACAAGAATACAACTACTATAATACTGCTCCCTATGTACAATAATACAACTACTATAATACTGCGCCCTATGTACAAGAATACAACTACTATAATACTGCCCCCTATGTACAAGAATATAACAACTATAATACCGCCCCCTATGTACAAGAATATAACTACTATAATACTGCCTCCTATGTACAAGAATATAACTACTATAATACTGACTCCTATGTACAAGAATATGACTACTATAATACTGCCCCCTATGTGCAAGAATATAACTACTATTATACTGCCCCCTATGTACAAGAATATAACTACTATAATACTGCCCCCTATGTACAAGAATATAACTACTATAATACTGCCCCCTATGTACAAGAATATAACTACCATAATACTGCCCTCTATGTACAAGAATATAACTACTATAATACTGCTCCTATGTACAAGAATATAACTACTATAATACTGCCCCCTATGTACAAGAATATAACTACTATAATACTGCCCTCTTTGTACAAGAATATAACTACTATAATACTGCTCCTATGTACAAGAATATAACTACTATAATACTGCCTCCTATGTACAAGAATATAACTACTATAATACTGCCCCCTATGTACAAGAATATAACTACTATAATACTGCCCTCTTTGTACAAGAATATAACTACTATAATACTGCTCCTATGTACAAGAATATAACTACTATAATACTGCCCCCTATGTACAAGAATATAACTACTATAATACTGACTCCTATGTACAAGAATATAACTACTATAATACTGCCCCCTATGTACAAGAATATAACTACTATTATACTGCCCCCTATGTACAAGAATATAACTACTATAATACTGCCCCCTATGTACAAGAATATAACTACTATAATACTGCCCCCTATGTACAAGAATATAACTACTATAATACTGCCCTCTATGTACAAGAATATAACTACTATAATACTGCTCCTATGTACAAGAATATAACTACTATAATACTGCCCCCTATGTACAAGAATATAACTACTATAATACTGCCCTCTTTGTACAAGAATATAACTACTATAATACTGCTCCCTATGTACAAGAATATAACTAGTATAATACTGCCTCCTATGTACAAGAATATAACTACTATAATACTGCCCCCTATGTACAAGAATATAACTACTATAATACTGCTCCTCTGTACAAGAATATAACTACTATAATACTGCTCCTCTGTACAAGAATATAACTACTATAATACTGCTCCCTATGTACAAGAATATAACTACTATAATACTGCTCCTATGTACAAGAATATAACTACTATAATACTGCTCCTATGTACAAGAATATAACTACTATAATACTGCCTCCTATGTAGAAGAATATAACTACTATAATACTGCCTCCTATGTACAAGAATATAACTACTATAATACTGATCTCTATGTACAAGAATATAACTACTATAATACTGCTCCCTATGTACAAGAATATAACTACTATAATACTGCCTCCTATGTACAAGAATATAACTACTATAATACTGCCCCCTATGTACAAGAATATAACTACTATAATACTGCGCCCTATGTACAAGAATATAACTACTATAATACTGCGCCCTATGTACAAGAATATAACTACTATAATACTGCCCCCTATGTACAAGAATATAACTACTATAATACTGCTCCCTATGTACAAGAATATAACTACCATAATACTGCCCCCTATGTACAAGAATATAACTACTATAATACTGCCTCCTATGTACAAGAATATAACTACTATAATACTGCTCCTATGTACAAGAATATAACTACTATAATAATGCCCCCTATGTACAAGAATATAACTACTATAATACTGCCCCCTATGTACAAGAATATAACTACCATAATACTGCTCCCTATGTACAAGAATATAACTACCATAATACTGCTCCCTATGTACAAGAATATAACTACTATAATACTGCTCGCTATGTACAAGAATATAACTACTATAATACTGCCTCCTATGTACAAGAATATAACTACTATAATAATGCCCCCTATGTACAAGAATATAACTACTATAATACTGCCCCCTATGTACAAGAATATAACTACTATAATACTGCTCCTATGTACAAGAATATAACTACTATAATACTGCTCCTATGTACAAGAATATAACTACTCTAATACTACACCTATGTACAGGAATATAACTACTGTAATACTGCCACTAGAGATGAGCGAGCACACTGGTCCGAGCTTCATGCTCGTACGAGCATTAAGGTACTCGAGACGAGCACCATGCGGTACTCAAGTCAATTCCTTTTCCTTCCCCACATGTTTTGCGCCATTTTCTAGCCAATAGACATGCAGGGAAGGCAATAGCACTTCTTGCTGTGATGTGCCAGCCCTATTCCACCCCCCTGCAGTGAGTGACCTCTGAGTATTTAAAGCGGTCCCGCCCGCGGCTCGCTTCAGACACACACTAGGAGAGATTAGGGAGAGTGCTGCTGCTGCTATAGGGAAAGTGTTACATCTGACCGTGTGCATTACTGCTGTGGCTGCTGGGAGCAGTTTTGCACAATTTTTTTTCTTTTTTTTTAATCTCTAGCTGTGCAGGCCATTACAGCTATAGCGTTATCAGTCTGCAGTCAATTATACAGAGTATAGGGGCAGTACTGGTGAGGCAGGGACAGTGGTAGTGTAGGATCCTGTCTACAAGAACCCCAACGTTCCTTCTTAGGGCTAACTCTGACCATGTTTATTCTACTGGTTGGCTGCCGGGAGTTGTAGTGCTTCAGTATTTCACAGCTAGGCCTGTTTGCAGCCTTCCGTATTATTTTTTTCTGGCTGCAGTTTGCGTTACAATACCACTCTCAGCGTGAAAGTGCACGCATATAATTCCATAACTATTTATACCGTTCTCTGTCTGCAGTGAATTAGACCGCGGTCTCACCGCTAAACAGTACTGTAATATTACCGGGGCCACTGCAAAGTATTTCAGCTCAGCCGCTGTGCAAAGTGTCTCTCAATGACCTTTCCTTGGTGGGGTTGAGATCGCCGCAGTTACCAGCACTATCCACTGGCTTTAGAGTCTTCTCCACTCCACACAGCCTCTATTATCTACAAGTCTCTGCGAGCCGTAAATTACCCCTAGGTATCAGCGCTAGACAGCGGGTGACTTTTTTTCCTAGTCACAGGTTAGAGCCTTTGCTATCTACAAGTCTCTGTGTGCGGTGAATTAAGGCCCAGTTGTCAGTGCTGTACAGTGGGGTAATTTATTTGGCCCCTCCTCTATTTGTAATCCGCCATGATGAGGGGTAGGGGTAAGGTTCGAGGACGCGGAGGTCCAAGTTGGGGTGTGGGCACAGGCTGAGTTCCTGGTCCAGGCGAATCACAGCCGGCTGCTGCGGGATTAGGAGAGAGGCAAATTTATGGGCTCCCCAGCTTCATATCACAATTTATGGGTCCACGTGGTAGACCTTTATTACAAACAGAGCAGTGTGAGCAGGTCCTGTTGTGGATGGCAGAAACCGCATCCAGCAATGTATCGGCCACCCAGTCCTCTACGCCGTCCACTACTGCAACTCTGAATCCTCTGGCTGCTGCTCCTTCCCCTCAGCCTCCTCACTCCATGAAAATGACATATTCTGAGCAGGCAGACTCCTAGGAACTGTTCTCGGGTCCCTGCCCTGAGTGGGAAAAAAATGGTTCCCCTCTCACCCGAGGAGTTTGTTGTGACTGATGCCCAACCTTTGGAAAGTTCCCGGGGTCTGGGTGATGAGGCTGGGGACGAGGAGGAGCCCACCTGGTTTGCTAAGCCTACTGAGGACAGGTCTTCAGAGGGGGAGGCAAGTGTAGAACAGGTTGGAAGAGGCAGTGGGTTGGCCAGGGGTAGAGGCAGGGCCAGAGCAAAGAATCCCCCAACTCTTTCCCAAAACACCCCCTCGCGCCAAGCCTCCAAGCAGAGGCCTAGGTGTTCAAAGGTGTGTGTGTTTTTTAGTGAGAGCCCGGACGACTGACGAACTGTGGTGTGCAACCTGTGTCGCACCAAGATCAGCCGGGGAGCCACCACTACCAGCCTCACCAGCATGCGCAGGCATATGATGGCCAAGCACCCCACAAGGTGGGACGAAGGCCATTCACCGCCTCCCGGTCACACTGCTGCCTCTTCCCCTGTGCCCCAACCTGCCACTCAGATCCAACCCCCCTCTCAGGACACAGACAAGAGCGCCTCCTGGCCTGCACCCACACCCTCACCTCCACTGTCCTCGACCCCATCCAGCAATGTCTCTCAGCGCAGCGTTCAGCTGTTGCTAGCACAAGCGTTGGAGCGAAAGCGCAAATACGCCACCACCCACCTGCATACACAAGCTTTAAATGTGCACATTGCCAAATTAATCAGCCTGGAGATGCTGCCATACAGGCTTGTGGAAACTGAGGCTTTCAAAAACATGATGGCGGCGGAGGTCCTGCGCTACTCTGTCCCCAGTCGCCACTATTTTTCCCGGTGTGCCGTCCCAGCCCTACACCAGCACGTCTCCCGCAGCATAAATTGTGCCCTCACCAACTCGGTTACTGGGAAGGTCCACTTAACCACAGACACGTGGACAAGTACTGGCGGGCAGGGCCACTATATCTCCCTAACGGCACATTGGGTGAATTTGGTGGAGACTGAGATCGAGTCAGAGCCTGGGACCGCTCACGTCCTACCCACACCAAGAATAGCGGGTCCTACCTCGGTGCTGGTATCTGCTGCATTTTATGCCACCTCCTTCAAACCCTCCCCCTCCTCCTCCCCTGCCACCTCTTCTTCTCAATTAAGAAGTGTGAGCACGTCGCCAGCAGTCGGTAGCGCGGCAGCACAGTGGTGGGCAAGCGTCAGCAAGCCGTGCTGAAACTAATCAGCTTAGGTGACAAGAGGCACACAGCCCACGAACTGTTGCAGGGTCTGAAAGAGCAGACCGACCTCTGGCTTTCGCCGCTGAGCCTCCAACCGGGCATGGCCGTAACCTGGTGGCGGCTCTGCAGCTCAGCAGCCTCATACACCTGCCATGCCTGGTCCATGTCTTCAATCTGGTGGTTCAGGGGTTTCTGAAAAGCTACCCCAACTTGTCTGACCTGCTCGGCAGGGTGCGCCACATTTGCACACATTTCTGCAAGTCCACCATGGATGCTGCCACCCTGAGGACCCTACAACATCGACTTCAGCTGCCAGAGCACCGACTGCTGTGCGACGTGCCCACATGCTTGAATTCTATGCTGCACATGTTGGCCAGGCTGTACGAGCAGCGTAGAGCAATAGTAGAATATTAGCTGCAACATGTGTGGCGGAGTGGTAGTCAGCCTCCGCAATTCTTTACTGAGGAGTGGGCCTGGATGGCAGACATCTGCCAGGTCCTCGGAAACTTTGAGGAGTCTACCCAGATGGTGAGCGGTGATGTGGCAATCATTAGCGTTACCATCCCGCTGCTTTGCCTGCTGAGAAGTTCGCTGCAAAGCATAAATGCCGACGCTTTGCGGTTGGAACAGGAGACGGGGGATGACAGTATGTCGCTTGATAGCCAGACCACCCTCATGTCTATATCTCAGCGCATTTTGGAGGACGAGGGGGAAGAGACAGCTGGCCACACTGCAGAGGGTACCCATGCTGCTTGCTTCTCATCTGTTCAGTGTGTATGGGCTGTAGAGGAGGAGAAGGAGGATCCTGAAAGTCATCTTCCTAGTGGGGATAGCGATGTGTTGCATACTGAGACCCTGGCACACATGGCTGTCTTCATATTAGGCTGCCTTTCCCGTGACCCTCGCATTAGACGCATTCTGGCCAACATGGATTACTGGGTGTACACCCTTCTCGACCCATGGTATAAGGAGAACCTTTCCACTCTCATTCCCGAAGAGGAAAGGGGTACGAGAGTAATGCAATACCACAGGGCCCAGGTGGAAAAAGTGACGCTAAAGTTCCCATCTGACAGCGCTAGTGGCTGAAGGCGCAGTTCAGAGGGCCAAGTAGCAGGGGAGGCGTGGGGATCAGGCAGCATGTCCAGCGCAGGCAGGGGAACACTCTCCAAGGCCTTTGCCAGTTTAATGGCTCCCCAGCAAGACTGTGTCACCACTCCCCTATCAAGGCTGAGTTGGAGGGAGCACTGTAAAAAGATGGTGAGGGAGTACATAGCCGATAGTACCACCGTCCTCCGTGATGCCTCTGCTCCATACAACTATTGGGTGTTAAACTTGGACACGTGGCACGAACTTGCGCTGTATGCCCTGGAGGTGCTGGCCTGCTCTGCCGCTAGCGTCTTGTCAGAGATTGTGTATAGTGCAGCTGGGGAAATCATCACGGATAAGCGTACCCACCTGTCAACTGCCAGCGCTGACATGCTTACACTCATAAAGATGAACAAAGGCTGGTATTCCCCAGACTTCTCTTCTCCACCAGCGGAAAGCAGTGAAACCTAATGATTCTTTTTGCTGCAACCGGAGAAAAATGCATCCTCTATCCCCACAAAAAAGGGGGAATTAGCTTTGTCAATCACTCTCGGATATTATTACTCCTCCTCCTACTCCTCCTCCTAAAACAGCATGTCATCACGCTGAACTGCCAATTTTTCTGCGGCCCAAAAGGTTCCGTTTAAAAGGTTTTTACAATTTTTAAAATTTTCAAAAGTATTGATACTTTAACAGACACCAATTTTTTTCACAGGGCTGCCTCCAGGCTCTGTTACAAATTAAGTAACAGCGAGCTGTATCTTTAAAAAATGTTTATTGGTTTCACCTGTCCTCGCGTTTGAGCAATTTTTCAGGGGTGCACTTGTACTCTTAGTATAGGTGTGGGCCAGAAAAATTGGTGTACCGTTATCTAACTAATTTTTCCGGCTTCCGCCTACACTCTTGCTACAGAAATGTTACAGTGGTCCGCCTATACTCTTGCTACAGAAATGTTACTGGGGTCTGCCTATACTCTTGCTACAGAAATGTTACTGGGGCCCGCCTATGCAGTTTCTACTGAATGGTTTGAGGGGTTCGCTTATACTTTTGCTACAGAAATGTTACTGGGTTCCTCCTATACTCTTGCTACAGAAATGTTATAGGGGTCCGCCTATACACTTGCTACTGAGTGGTTTGAGAGGTTCGCCTATACTTTTGCTACAGAAATGTTACTGGGGTCTGCCTATACTCTTGCTACATCAATGTTTCAGGGGTTCGCCTATACTTTTGCTTCCGAAATGTGACAGGGGTCTGCCTATACTTCTGCTGCAGAAATGTTATAGGGGTCCGCCTATCGAGTTTTTAGGAAAGTTATCGGCCTCAGAGAACACAAGTAACAGAAAGCACATTACAACTAGTGTTACCGCGCAAATGGACCCCAAATCTAATAGACCAGCTATTAGATGGGAACTTTAACTACAGCAGGTGACCCTGTGGGTAGCCAGTAGAAGCAATGATCTGGATTATGAAGAGTGGGGCCCTATCCACTTACCAGGAGAAACTGTTCTGAGGGCCCATCTGCATTGTTATTCTACGCATGGGGAGTTTCATCAGCAGCATCCAATAAGTGACTTGTGATTAACCGAGACGTAATTGTCTCCAAAAACACCTTCGAATAGGGTTGTCAATTACAATAGACCCACTAGAGCAGAGGCGTAACTTCAAGCCGCCGGGCCCCAATGCAAAATCTATAACAGGGCTCCAAGCTATAACACTTCATTTATAGTACTGGTCTCATGATATGGTGAAAAGAGACATTATGGGCCCCTAAGGCTCCAGAGCCCAGTTGCACCAGAGAATCCTGGGCTGCTCCACTGGGCAATCCATCCCTATTTGAGGTCATACAGACAAACAGTCCTCAACTTCTTGGGACTATCACAATTTTTTACAATCAGTAAGTCTTCTCAGAAAGTTAAGACTTCACCTTAAATGATCCAGACTTTTCAGGCCACATTTTAGATAGAAAAAACAAAAGGTAAGGTGGCCAGATGTGCCGCTTTCCCCAGGGTCCCTAAGTGGGACAGCCTTTTATAACTAAGGCCCATATATGGGTCTCTATTACTACCAGAGCCACTGTGCCGGTCACTATTACTACTGGGGTTGATATAGGGGAACATATTAGTATAGAGGTGTGGGGTCACTATCAGTACTGGGGCCAATATGGGGGAAACTATTATTACTGGGGCCAATATAGGGGACACCAGGGGCGTAACTATAGAGGATGCAGGGAATGCAATTGCACCTGGGCCCAGGAGCCCTAGGGGGCCCACAAGCCCTCTCTTCTCCATATAGGGAACCTAGCACTATAAGTAAAGCATTATAGTTCAGGGCTCTGTTCCACGTTTTGCATCGGGGCCCAGGAGCTTCAAGTTACCCCTCTGGGGGACACTATTACTAATGAGGTCAATATACAGACATGATTACTACTAAGGCCACTGTGGGTGACAATATTACTACTGGGGCAACTGTGGCGGTCATTATTGCCAATGGGACTGATAAGGGGTTACTATTGAGGCCACTGTGGAGGTCACTATTACTACTGGGGCTGATATAGGGGACACGATTACTATAGAGGCAACTGTGGGGGACACTATTACTACTGAGGCCACTGTATGGGGTCACTATTGCTACTGGGGCCAGTGGGGGGGACACTATTTTTACTGGGGCCACTGTGGGGGTCACTATTACTACTAAAGTCAATATGGGGGACATGATTACTACTAAGGCCACTGTGGGGAACAATATTACCACCGAGGTCAATGTAGCCTGGTCAGGTCATGCTGGTCAGGTGAGGCCACTACAGGTTGCTGAGAAACTAAAAGTCCGGCAAAGCTGACTGCGGGAAGCCTTCAGAGAAATGCTGAGTAGTAATTTCAGTAAAAATCTGCACCAACGGTACGAATTCTGACTGTTTTTTTGGATGCATAAATGCTTTGTAATTTGCTTCCTGTCTTTTTTTTAAGCTGCCTTGTACTTTTTATAACAATGGAGGTAAAATCATAAGTCGTGATAAGCCGCGTCCCTGACCACACCTCTTTATCCCACTCTCACCTGCGAAAATTTGGTCACCTTACAAAAGGTGAGGGGTACACTGGGAGGAGCCTTATTTGACATGGTTGTGGCTAATAAAAGAAGAACCAGGTAGTTGGAGTCTGGAGGGGGAAGTACTGAGTGTTGTAGAGCCTAAATTATTCCAGTAGTGGATCCCTCAGTCCTTCGAAAATACGATAAAATGTCTCATATACTCACTAAAGGCTGCAACTGCCAGCACTAGCGTGGCAATGATGGACGTCCACGACACCCATAAGGCCTTTTTCCTGTAGTTTTGGGCTTCGTGTGGTTTAAGTTTTGTGCTGCTTTCCAATAAACCTGAATAGAAAACAGAAAAATAAATGTGAATGCGCTGATATTAACAGTCAGGATGCAATAATAAGTGAATATATATATATATATATATATATATATATAAAGGTGGAAGCCCACACTGACTGACTGACTGACTGACACTGACTGACTGACACTGACTGACTGACTGACACTGACTGACTGACACTGACTGACTGACACTGACTGACACTGACTGACTGACACTGACACTGACTGACACTGACTGACTGACACTGACTGACACTGACTGACTGACACTGACTGACTGACACTGACTGACACTGACTGACTGACACTGACTGACACTGACTGACACTGACTGACTGACACTGACTGACACTGACTGACTGACACTGACTGACACTGACTGACTGACACTGACTGACACTGACTGACTGACTGTCACTGAGGTGAGGAAACTAATATCAAAACTATCCAAGCTGGGTTTGGACTGGAAACCCACAAGTCACCAAATGTAACAGATGTACAGCAGCAGAAAAGAAGCAGGACAAAACCAAAATTCTTTATTCCTCCAAACTTGAGAAAGACTTACATTGGTTGAAGCGTCGCTACTAGAGATGAGCGAACGTACTCGGTAAGGACGATTTCGCAATCGAGCACCGAGATTTTCGAGTACTTCAATACTCGGGTGAAAAGTACTCGGGTGCGCCGGGGATGAGCGGGGGGTTGCAGAGGGGAGTGGGGGGGAGAGGGAGAGAGAGAGGGCTCCCCCCTGTTCCCCGCTGCTAACCCCCACTCTGCCGCCCCCCCCCCCCCCCCCCCCCCCGGCGCACCCGAGTAGTGGAGTACTCGACAATCGCGGTGCTCGATTGCGAAATCGCCCTTACCGAGTACGTTCGCTCATCTCTAGTTGCTACCTGTCTCTTTTATGGAGAACTTTTCTGCTGCTATGCATCGGTTACATTTGGATTAGGGACTGACTGATTGACTGACTCACTGAATGACTCCTCACTACTTCTCTAACTTCCCGTGGTCGTACAAACATGGAATTTGCCACACCTCACCTCTATACACTGAGGAGAATCTACCTCACCTTTATGTGTATATACAGCTCGGGGCCGGATCGGGCCCTGCAGGGGCCCATGAGAGTAGGCCCTGCATGACAGGGTTGTTAGGGAATGGAGCGGGTAGGATAGGGTTAATAAATAATAAAAGTAAGTTTGGGAAAGGAAGGGGGGGGAAGGACATAGGAGAGTGGGCTATTTATATTTAATTTAATTGGTTAAGGGTTAAGTAAGGGGAGGGGTTAAAAGTACTCATAAAAAGGGTAGTTTGGGCGGGAGCGCCATTTTAAAATCTGGTATTAGCTGTGTGACATACCAGAGTCATATCAGCAGTAAGAAAGCAGGGAGACTTACTATGGCTTCGGTTGAGGAAGTGTTAGAGCAGCTGAGGGCAGCAGCGGAGCGCCACCCGGCAGGGTGGCTACAGCAGGAGGTAGCCGGCATGCTGAGCGTTTCAGCGGCAACATCGGGTCCAGCGGCAGAGGCAGGAGCAGCGGCGACGTCTGAGATGAGTGGGAGAGCGCGGCGCGCGCGCAGGGCCCGTCCTCCGACAAGGCTCATAGCGGAGGAGAATGAGCCACTACCCAGGCGCAGGTACAGGAGCCCCTCTGGGGACCCTTTGGCCGGTCGTCCTGCTCCCAGAGCAAAGGGAGCCAGTGATAGACCGGTCAGGAGGAATCCGGCAAGCCGGCCTGGGTTAACGGCTTCTCGCAGGTCCCGCTCTCCTCGGGGGGCGGGGCTAGCGGAGCCTGTAATGAGAGCCACAGGAGAAGCAACGGCTGGTGCCTTGGATGATGCACCGGTCCGGGTGCCAGCCAGGCAGCGTGAGGCGCGCGAGGGGCCATCTGAGGGAGGATCTAGAGGCAGGACGGTCGGCTCAAGGAGAGCAGGGCCGGGTATGGAAGATGACCAGCAACATGAAAATCTGCCCAGGGCAACGGTGCGTTCGGCTGAGCGCACCAGTGAGAGGAGTTTGTCAGGCGACAGTGCAGCTGCAGGACCATCAAGGGGCTTTATCAGGTCGGCCGTTATGGTGCCGACACAGCACGAGCATCCGGGTGGCTCGGGTCGCGTTGAGGACTCCATGGCGTACAGGAGGACGGAGATTCTACAGGATCCGCGCAGTACGGCTGGTGGGGACACAGCGCCCATGCGGCCTGGTGAGCAAATGTTATCATATTTGTCTTTATCGCTAGATAGAAATGCTATGCAGGATAGTAATATATTGCATGATAGGAATGTTATGCAGGATAGTGATGTATTGCATGATAGAAATGTTATGCAGGATAGTGATGTATTGCATGATAGGAATGTTATGCAGGATAGTGATATATTGCATGATAGAAATGTTATGCAGGATAGTGATGTATTGCATGATAGAAATGTTATGCAGGATAGTGATGTATTGCATGATAGAAATGTTATGCAGGATAGTGATATATTGCATGATAGAAATGTAATGTCAGACGCAGTGCGGGGTAGAAGTGTTATGCATTGTAGAAATGTGATGCAAGATAGCAATACAATGCAAGAGAGTGATATAATCCATGCTGGCGGTAATGTGGGGGTTGGGGGAGTAGGTGATAGAGAAAGGGGGGGGGGCAACAGTGAGGCTGATCTAAGTCAGTTATTGGGTAATGTGCGGGAAATCTTGGTAAGGTGTGAAAGGGGGTTAGCGTCAAGGGGCCTGAGTGGTCCGTCGCCTGTGGCGGCTTGGCTAGCAAGGGGGGGGGCCGGTTCGGCAAATGATGCAGGGACATTAATGCATAGTCAGCCGGTCAGTACAGCATCGGCAACGTCAGGGGTAACAGTCGCCGTTCAGACAGAGAAGGACGGGAATGCAGTGCGGCTTGATGACAAGGCTAAGGGAGAGGTGTATGTGTGCTTTGAGGGTCCTTTGGGGGCACACCTGAAAAAAGAGATCAAAGAAAAGATCTGGCGGGATGAGTACGTGGAGATATTCTCTCTACTCCCGTTGGAAAAATTTAATCTAGAAAAGGGAAAAAGGACGGAATACAAGAAGGAGGAAGAAGAAAAGAGGCGGTGGCGATTGATCCCGCAAACTTTTCAGAATTGGTTACAGGCGTTTGCAATATTGGCGAGCGTTATTGGCGAAAAGAATCCAGAGAATTGTTCAGGTTTATTCTGTTACCTGGACGCGATTGGAGAGGCGTACCGTACATACGGGGGGCAAACTTGGCTCCGTTATGACGAACAATTTCGTCAGCGGAAGGCGGTTAGGCCCAGCATCCGATGGGACCATAAGGACATCGGTCTATGGCTTAGAGTGATGGCCCCGGTTAGACACGGGCATCCCTTTCAGGGAGGAGCCGGCACAGCCGGCACAAGTGGGGTTTCTGGGAGCGGACAACAGGGGGGACAAGCAGGAGGTAAAAAGCCAGGAGTTTGCTGGCAATTTAATGAGGGAAAATGTAAATTTGGAGCGACATGCAAGTTCAAGCACGTCTGCTCAGTTTGTGAAGGCGCATCTCACGGCGCCTCTCGCTGCTTCAGAAAGGATAAGGGAAAAGGGGGGGGAAGCAATTGGAAAAGGGATGACACCGGTGAATCTTCAAAGGATGGTCCCCTATCTAAATAGATACCCGGATAAAGAAAAGGGGTTATTTTTGTTTGAAGGTTTTGAACAGGGTTTTAGGATACCGCAACCAAGGCATCAAGTTCCGTTTTCGTTGAAAAACTTGAAGTCGGCGGCGGAGCATAGGGAGGTTGTGCATGAAAAATTGTTTAAGGAGGTTAGTTTAGGTAGAATGGCGGGCCCATTTGAGACCCCACCTTGGGAGGATTTTGTGGTGTCACCGCTAGGGGTGGTCCCTAAAAAAGAGCCGAACAAATTTCGGCTCATTCATCACTTGTCGTACCCAAAAGGGGCATCAGTAAATGATGGGATCGACCCAGAACTCTGTTCGGTGGTATACACATCGTTTGATGCAGCCGTAAAATGGGTACGCAAGTATGGGATGGGGGCGACGCTAGCGAAAACTGATATTGAATCAGCATTTCGTTTGTTGCCGGTGCACCCAGACAGTTGTCGTTTGCTGGGTTGTTATTGGGAGGGGATGTTTTTTGTGGACAGATGTCTACCAATGGGGTGTTCAGTTTCATGCGCTTACTTTGAAGCGTTCAGTTCTTTTTTGGAGTGGGTGATTTGTGACGTGGCAGGGATTCAGTCTGTCATCCATTACTTAGATGACTTCTTGTGTATAGGGCCGGCAAATAATGATATTTGCAAGAACCTTCTGGACACGGTGCAATGGGTCGCATGTCATTTCGGTGTGCCATTGGCTCCGGAAAAAACGGAAGGCCCTACAACATGTTTGAGTTTTCTAGGAATTGTAATTGACACTGTGGCCATGGAGTGTCGTTTGCCGCCAGAGAAGTTGTCTTCTTTGGAGCACGATCTACTTAAGGTACAGTCAAGCAGAAAAGTGACGCTTAAAGATCTGCAATCCTTATTAGGGAAACTAAATTTTGCTTGCAGGATTATGCCCATGGGGCGAGTCTTTAGTAGAAAAATGGCTAGGGCAACGGCGGGAGTTAAATCTCCTCACCATTTCATTAGGGTCACAAAGGAAATGAAAGCTGACTTATCAGTTTGGCTGTCATTCCTTGGAAAATATAATGGGCGGTCAATTATGATGGAAAAAGGGGTTGATAATGTGGATTGGGAACTGTTCACTGATGCCGCAGGGGGCACAGGTTTTGGTGCAATCTTTAGAAAACAATGGTGTGCGGCGGCATGGCCAAAGGAATGGGTGGAAGCAGGTTTGGTTAAAAATCTGGTGGTGTTAGAGTTATTCCCCATTGTCGTGGCAGTGGCAATTTGGGGAGATTGGTTTCGTAATAAAAAAGTTAGGTTTTGTTGTGACAATCTAGGGGTTGTGCAAGCTATCAACGCACTAAGTGCGCACTCGCCCCCAGTGGTGGACTTGTTACGGCATTTGGTTTTGTTGTGTTTGTCACTTAACACATGGATAATTGCTGTGCATGTTCCGGGGATTGAGAACGCCATTGCTGACTCAATTTCTCGCTTTCAGTGGGAGCGTTTTCGAACATTGGTGCCGGATGCGGAGGAGGAAGGAATTCGATGCCCTCAAGAACTTTGGAGTCTGGTAGACGTGCAGCGGAGCACCTTATAAGACGATCTTTAGCTGAGAATACGCGGAAAGCGTATGATTCGGCATGGAAGGAGTGGGAACGTTGGGTGGGAATTTTGGGGGAAGTCCATAGTGATGAAGATAGGACAGGGGCGTTGTTATGGTTATTGAGTGAGGCGTCTAGTAGCGGTTGGTCAGTGGCTAAGGTGGATCGCATTATGGCGGCCATAGCGTTTAATTTTAAATTGCAAGGTTGGAGGGATGTTACTAAAGAGTTTATAGTACGGCAAGCTTTAAAAGGTTTTAGAAAAGGAAAACGGGGAAAAGATGGTAGACGGCCGATATCTTTTGCCGTTTTGGAGAATTTGGGGAAGGCATTGGAGGTGGTTTGTCACAACTCATTTGAATCAAGTTTGTTTAAGGCGGCGTTCTCCTTAGCCTTTTTCGGGGCTTTTCGTATCAGTGAGTTGGTATCACCCAGCACGAAAATGGGGGGCGGTCTGCTGTGCACAGATGTTACGTTATTGAGGGACCAGTTGGAAATTTGGTTGAGAAGCTCCAAGACCGACCAATTAGGAAAAGGGAAAAAGATTGTCCTGGGGTCAGTACCTGGGGCACGTATGTGTCCGGTGGGGTGTGTGAAGAATCTGATGGAAGTTTTGGTAATAAAGGATGGTCCGTTATTGCAGCATAGGAATGGCCTTTACCTATCAAAGTTTCAATTTAGTGCAGTGTTGAAAAAGGCGCTGGAGCAGTTAGGCCTTGAAAGAGTAGGTTATTCGTCCCATTCTTTTAGGATTGGTGCGGCTACAGAGGCTGCAGAATGGGGTTTGAGCCCGTCAGTGGTGCAAAAAATTGGGAGATGGGAATCAAAAAGATACCAAATCTATATTAGACCTGAGGGTTGGTTTAATGATAGAGGATGAGACACACACACACAAAAAAAAAAAAAAAAAAAAAAAGAAAAAAAAAAAAACAGTTTTGGGGTATGTATACACATTTGAACGGATATTTGATTATTGGATTCTTTGTGTTTGGTTTTGTCTTGACAGGTCAAGATCCAGCGCTGGTTTGGATCGTCGGCCACTCTTTTGTGTTCTGGGCAGCTGATCGAGCTAAGCTGAGACCAGAAGGCCGTCAGCTTGGGTTTTCAAGGGATGACGCGATTATCCGCTGGATTGGTATGAGGGGTATGATGTGGGGCAGGGTGCTTCCGGAGGTAAAAGGGTTTGTGGAGCTAGACAAGGCACCGGACATCTTAGTGCTGCATGCCGGTGGCAATGACCTGGGTGGAAGACCTGCGAGGGAGATACGGAGGGATATACAGCATGACTTCTTGCGCATGCGAAGGTTATTCCCGGACATGATCATAGTTTGGTCGGAGATCTTGCCTAGGAAAACGTGGCGGATGGCGAGATCAGTAGAAAAGATAAACAAAGCTCGCATTAAAATTAATAGGCACATTTCGAATTTTGTCGTTCGGAATGGAGGGGTAAAGATTCGCCACCATGATCTTGAAGGGGGTTATGGGGGTTACTGGAGGAGTGACGGGGTACACCTCAACGAGGTTGGTACCGATATGTGGACACTGGCGATCCAAGAGGGGATAGAGAGGGCTCTGAGATTGTGGGGGCTGCGCAGACTTAGGGAGTAAGTTCTGCTGGCTGTGGCGGACGGGGGGAGGGGTCCTTGGAGGCTGAGTTGGTATGTTGGGTGAAAGGAAGTATTGGTGGGGACGGCCTCACCGGTATTATCACCCTGGTGTTATGGTGTTGGGGCTGGTGTGTGGGAGAAGGCCAGGGAAGGGATCCCGGGTGGCCTTAAGGTATTTTTGTTCTTCTAGCATCCCGGTGGAGGGGGGCTAGTGGTGTCTCCGAGGCGGGTGACGGCTGGAGGCAAGGTACGGGTTTATTTATTTATTTAACACCAGACCCCCTTTTGGGTAATTTTGGTATTTTTGGTTGCCTCCAGGGCCTCCCCTCGTATTAAAAGGTTAAAATAATTGTATGTGTTTTTTGTTTAATAAACTTGGCTGCTGTGGCCAAAAATTTCCAAAGAAATCGGTCTCAGTGGTTATTGTAGTTAAGTAAGGAAGAGAGTGTTTAATAATAGGGGAATGAGTCTAACATACCCGGGTCAAGCTCGGGGCCGGATCGGGCCCTGCAGGGGCCCATGAGAGTAGGCCCTGCATGACAGGGTTGTTAGGGAATGGAGCGGGTAGGATAGGGTTAATAAATAATAAAAGTAAGTTTGGGAAAGGAAGGGGGGGGAAGGACATAGGAGAGTGGGCTATTTATATTTAATTTAATTGGTTAAGGGTTAAGTAAGGGGAGGGGTTAAAAGTACTCATAAAAAGGGTAGTTTGGGCGGGAGCGCCATTTTAAAATCTGGTATTAGCTGTGTCCCACCCTCCCTCCCTTGATATGGTTTGTAGATTGAATTAATTACATTATTTAGCATTTTCAGGTACAACGATGAGGTGGCGCAAAATGATATGTATAACATGTCGTGGCAGCCGTGGGCGGACGGGGGGAGGGGTCCTTGGAGGCTGAGTTGGTATGTTGGGTGAAAGGAAGTATTGGTGGGGACGGCCTCACCGGTATTATCACCCTGGTGTTATGGTGTTGGGGCTGGTGTGTGGGAGAAGGCCAGGGAAGGGATCCCGGGTGGCCTTAAGGTATTTTTGTTCTTCTAGCATCCCGGTGGAGGGGGGCTAGTGGTGTCTCCGAGGCGGGTGACGGCTGGAGGCAAGGTACGGGTTTATTTATTTATTTAACACCAGACCCCCTTTTGGGTAATTTTGGTATTTTTGGTTGCCTCCAGGGCCTCCCCTCGTATTAAAAGGTTAAAATAATTGTATGTGTTTTTTGTTTAATAAACTTGGCTGCTGTGGCCAAAAATTTCCAAAGAAATCGGTCTCAGTGGTTATTGTAGTTAAGTAAGGAAGAGAGTGTTTAATAATAGGGGAATGAGTCTAACATACCCGGGTCATGAGGAGAATCTACCTCCCCTCTGTGTGTATACATTGAAGAGAATCTACCTCACCTCTATGTGTATATACTGAGGAGAATCTACCTCCCCTCTATGTGTATATACTGAGGAGAATCTACCTCACCTCTATGTGTATATACTGAGGAGAATCTACCTCACCTCTATGTGTATATACTGAGGAGAATCTACCTCCCCTCTATGTGTAGATACTGAGGAGAATCTACCTCACCACTATATGTATATACTGAGGAGAATCTACCTCACCTCTATGTGTATCTACTGAGGAGAATCTACCTCCCTCTATGTGTATATACTGAGGAGAATCTACCTCACCTCTGTGTGTATATACTGAGGAGAATCTACCTCACCTCTGTGTGTATATACTGAGAGGAATCTACCTCCCCTCTGTGTGTATATACTGAGGAGAATCTACCTCCCCTCTATGTGTATATACTGAGGAGAATCCACCTCACCTCTATGTGTATATACTGAGGAGAATCCACCTCACCTCTATGTGTATATACTGAGGAGAATCTACCTCACCTCTATGTGTATATACTGAGGAGAATCTACCTCACCTCTATGTGTATATACTGAGGAGAATCTACCTCACCTCTGTGTGTATATACTGAGGAGAATCTACCTCACCTCTGTGTATATACTGAGGAGAATCTACATCACCTCTATCTGTATATACTGAGGAGAATCTACCTCACCTCTGTGTATATACTGAGGAGAATCTACCTCACCTCTATCTGTATATAGTGAGGAGAATCTACCTCACCTCTGTGTATATACTGAGGAGAATCTACCTCACCTCTATCTGTATATACTGAGGAGAATCTACCTCCCCTCTATGTGTATATACTGAGGAGAATCTACCTCACCTCTATGTGTATATACTGCGGAGAATCTACCTCACCTCTATGTGTATATACTGCGGAGAATCTACCTCACCTCTATGTGTATATACTGAGGAGAACCTACCTCACCTGTATGTGTATATACTGAGGAGAATGTACCTCACCTCTATGTGTATATACTGAGGAGAATCTACCTCACCTCTATGTGTATATACTGAGGAGAATCTACCTCACCTCTATGTGTATATACTGAGGAGAATCTACGTCACCTCTATGTGTATATACTGAGGAGAATCTACCTCACCTCTCTGTGTATACATTGAAGAGAATCTACCTCACCTCTATGTGTATATACTGAGGAGAATCTACCTCACCTCTATGTGTATATACTGAGGAGAATCTACCTCACCTCTCTGTGTGTATATACTGAGGAGATTATATCTCACCTCTGTGTGTATATACTGAGGAGAATCTACCTCACCTCTCTGTGTATATAGTGAGGAGAATCTACCTCACCTCTCTGTGTATACATTGAAGAGAATCTACCTCCCCTCTATGTGTATATACTGAGGAGAATCTACCTCACCTCTATGTGCATATACTGAGGAGAATCTACCTCACCTCTATGTGTATATACTGAGGAGAATCTACCTCACCTCTATGTGCATATACTGAGGAGAATCTACCTCACCTCTATGTGTATACACTGAGGAGAATCTACCTCACCTCTCTGTATATATACTGAGGAGAATCTACCTCCCCTCTATGTGTATATACTGAGGAGAATCTACCTCCCCTCTATGTGTATATACTGAGGAGAATCTACCTCCCCTCTATGTGTATATACTGAGGAGAATCTACCTCACCTCTATGTGTATATACTGAGGAGAATCTACCTCACCTCCATCAGTTTATAGTAAGGAGAATCTTCCTCACCTTTAGGGTATAAACACATGGTCTTATGTACAACTACACTCGCTGCTGCAAAGCATATTTGCGCAGAAAAGTTTTTTTCTTGGAGTATTCAAACTCCGCGTTCTAGCGTGCAGGTTTAAATAAAACAGTGAGGAGATAGGAGCTGCTCTTCTATTTACTTATGTAGTAAGTACTATTAATTCTGGCCCGTACTATTAGCGAGGCGAGAATACTCCTAATGAAAATGAAACTATTGGAGTCAATGGTTTGTCTCATCCTTGTATGCGGCCTTGTTATGAGTCACATGACAGGACTGAATCTCGCCCATGTAAAGAATCCTTAATGTTTGTACTGAAGAGAATGTAACTCACTTTAAGCTAATTTCACGTGGCTGAACGCAATATCAGGCCGTGGAACTCATTCGTATAGCGCCCAATTTCCTCGGTCGTGTGAAAGCAGCCATATGCCTATATACTGAGTGTAGTATAATGTTGTTGGTAAAGTTGGTGAAGAGCCGGGTTGAACTCCTCAATATGCATCCCACCCTCTTTCAGGTCTGCAGGCTTCAGGGAACTTTGATGTACATTTATCTTTGGGTGGCCATGAAGTTAGTCAGTGAGTAGGGATGTTATTACCCACTGCTCACCAAGGTTTGACACCTCTGGTATTTCTTGTAGACCTTCTGGCACCACGACTTGCAGAAGGTTATAACACAGATTGAGTCACCCGAAGGCCCCAGCTCAGCATCAGGACCCTGCGGACACAACCCTCAGAAGTGCCTATATGCGTAGCCAGTTAAGGAGAATAAAAGCTGGTCCTCCGCTCATAGGGACAATAGGATAGACTGGATAAGAAACAAGGAAACTTACTTTGGAGGAAGTCTTGAGACCTCGCCAAACAGTTTTCCAAGCGATGCATACAAATCCAATACAAAGTCTTCATTGGGAAGTTTTATTGGTCCAAATACACAGATACATATAGATCGCACAGGATCTGTTAGGGTTTCAAAGCATTTCGAGGTGTTTGGGAGACCCTTTTTCAAGCACGCTAAAGGTATGGGGTGAATCTACTCATATAATGGATGTAATTACAGTCATTATGGGGGAGCAGGTCAGCATCCGCCCAGAACCCCCCCCCCCCCCCCCCTCCACACTCGTGTGACGTCACACTTCTTTTTGTCATCATACTAATACTGTAATTTTCTTTTAAAAATGTGTAGTGTCTTCTATCCTAGTGTAGAAAATACTACAGACTCCATATGGCTCTCGAAGTACGTGGGACCCTGCCCAGAGGTTACTGTATACTTCAATGGCATACCATTTCCAGCCCTACTGTATACCGGATCCCAAGTAACCAAATTCCGAAGAGCCGCATTCCAAAAATACTGCTCGGCTAAAGAATTGATGCAACCGCCAGAACAAATATTAGATGTAATTTCTACCAACGCACAAGCTGTCTCCTTGGCAGCATACTGGGAGGCCATTGTATTGGCTGGGAGAGCAAAGTTACCCCGTCAAGGGATCATCGTAGTGGACATTGAGGAAAGAGATGCTTAAGCTGTAATCCTAGGCATGAATGTGCTCGGGAATTGTTCTAATGAGATGCTAGAAGCCCTATAGAGTTCCGCACCATCTGCTTCTCAAGCCCAGCAAAGAGCTCAACAGCGGTTTACCAATGTGAAGGATCAAGTGAGACGTATAAGTGACTTACAATCCGTAACCCTACAACTCAGGACCTTCATATGGTTCCAAACCAGTCCAGGGTTACAGGAAAAAGATTACCAAGCACTGGTGGAGCCAATCCAATTGGAGGAGCAGGCTTTCATCATGGCAGCCAGAAATGTGGTGACGGTCTCTGCAGTAAGAGTCCCCATCCGTATGCTGAATACTGATGAATCTGCAGTACAATTGAAGGACTACCCAGTGGCGCAGATCTCACTCCTGCTCGCCAAGGATGTCCTTTCCCCTTGAGGTCCTACAAGCCGCCTAGCATACCCAAAGGACCAGGAATGAGCCTAATGCCCCATGGTGGCCAGAGCTACAAATTGGGGATGCTAATACTCCTACCTTTGGAGTGGATGTATTACGAGTGACCCACAAATTCCAGCAAGGATTCAGCAACCATGCCTTAGATTTTGGGAGAGCCAAAGTTGTCTGCCATAACATTCCGACTGGCTCTAATTCCCCCATTAAGGAAAAGTGCAGGTGTATTCCAGCAGCCATGTACCAGCCAGCTAAGAAGCTGATTAGAGAGATGAAAGAAGCCAAAGAGACCGTGGGCCGCACCGTTAGTACTTGTAAATAAAAGGACGGGAGCATCAGGTTTTGTGTGGACTATAAAAAGTTAAACAGCATTACCTATAGAGCTGCTTACCCGCTACCTGGAATTGAGGAGCCCCTTACAGTCTCAGGCTCTGCTACATATTTCTCGACCCTTGACCTAACTAGTGGATATTGGCAAGTGCCAATGACCCAGGAAGACGAGGAGAAAACAGCATTCATGAGACCAATGGGACTGTTCTGTTCATAGGGACGGAGTGGTCGGAGAGTGAGGAGAGGGTTAGTGACAGTGAAAGCTGTTGTGGGGATGTCGGAGGAGTCTGGGGCCCTGCAGATTCCTGTCAGCAGAGTCACCAGACCCGGTGGTGAGTTGGGGCCTACTACAGCGGAGTGACTGCGCTGATCCCTGGGGAGAAGGAGAGCAAGCGATTGCTGAAGAGGGATAAGTAGCACCAAAACCCCCTTGCCATGCACCATCCATTATTAGGATTTCCAGGGAGGTTATTTATGGCAGGAGACCCTTCAGCAGTGCCCCTCCCCCTCTCACAATCAGGAAAGCTAAGGCTCCAAATTTCCGTTAAGGCCTAAGGGTCCACCAGTGTCTGCACGGAGGTAAATTAATGTGGAGACCTGGAGTCCAAGCCAGACTGAGGCACAATTACACGGCTATATGTGTGTGTATGTATGTATGTATGTATGTGTGTATATATATGTATGTATGTATGTGTGTGTGTATATGTATATGTATATGTATATATATATATATATATAAAGCCCATACAATTAGCCGACCAGTTCGGGATTTAACGGAGTAAGTGTTGAATCGCTGCGGATTGACTGGACTGAACGCAGGGTACTTCCTGCTATAATCTCCATCACAAAAGAGAAAAGAAGAATGAATTCCATTGACTTTACTAAACCCCGGCTTGTTGTGATTAATTCATCATCATCACCCATTCTATGTCCTGCTGTAAAGCGCTGGCATCACAAACACATTAATAGGAATAGTAAACATTCTGCACCAACACCCATTATGACGCCACATGAAGGTCGTTGGTGCCGGATCGGCCGGGCGGCCCCAAGGGACAGCCACAAGCATAGGAAGAAGAAAGCAGCCCCCAGTCACCAACCACCACCGCCCCTCCACACCAGCGCCTCCCCGGGACGCTATAGTAATAACTTTAATTGGTTTGAAATTACATTTGCGTCACAAACATGGTGATGCCAAAAAGCGATGCCATCCTCCCATATGACATTTCCTGTCAGCTTTGCATTTCACAGGCCACATGTGGGCGTAACAAGAGGCGTCATGTGTTTTTAAAGGGGCGTTCCAATGGGTGGAGATGCCCTCTGAGCACTTGTTTGTCTTTGTAGGAAAATATTATTAGTAATTTCGGTTATGCTTGGGGTATAATTATATGGGTAAGGCCCAATGTCCACGGGCGCATCTGAGGTGCAGAATCCACATGGGTCGCCTGCGTGGACGCCCCACAAATCAAGCCGCCCATAGGAACACATGGGCATCCGCAAATGCAATAAAGCATGCAGATTTGTTTTGTGGACCTTTCATGCCAATAAACAAATCGCAGCATGCTCCATTTTGCTGCGGATCCTGCACGGAGGGCTTCCATTAAATTCAATGGGAGCTGTCCGATACGCGGCCCATCCACAATTCAGTTGCGGATGGTTCGCGGATACAGTGGGAAAGCAGGAGTTTAAAAAAAAAAATGGTACTGCGCATGCGCATGGCAGCCGGTGCTTCTGCACACAGCCACAGCGAAAGAGAAAAAAGATCGGGCCAGGATGCAGGAGACCCGCATTGGATCCGGACAGGTAATCATGTGTCATTGGCCGTCTGCAGGGTGGGATTCCGTTACGGGTTCCCACATGCGGAATCCGATCCACCCGTGTACATAAGGCCTAAAGTGTTGCCCAGCTCTCTATGTCAACTTGCTGTTGCTCTGGACTAGGGGAAAGCTGGGTTGAAGTCCTCCATATTTCTTTGCCCTGCCCTCACAACTGCACTGAACCTTGAAGTACATTTATCTCAGGAAGTCCTTTGTCTAGATGATTACAAAGTTAGCCAGTGACAAGGGGATGTTAAGGGTGATTGTTCTCATTAAGGCTGGGGTTACACTTGACGGAATTCCAGCGGAATGGCCGCACTGAAAAACTGCAAAACTTCCGCTGCAAAAGCACAGCTTCAAAACTGCAGCCTTTAGCCGTGGGTTTTGGAGCGGTTTCACCGTCAGCATTCCGCTGCGGTTTTCTCTCCCCATAGAGAGGAGAGAGGCTGCTGTGGAAATGATCTAAATAAATGTTCATACACAGAAATGTGAGACTTAAAACACAAGACAGTCTGAGCAGAGAGACAAACACTAAATCAGTCCACTGAGCTGAGGAATGCGACAGTTTTAGGATGTCTCTTATCACTAAAACACATAGAAGATAGACATACTACTTCAACAGCACCACCTATTGGATGGAAAGATTATTACAGTCACTTTCTGAATTTTGATGAGAAAAACAAAAAATGATTGGGAAGAGGACACCCGTCTTGACTTCCTTCAGACCTTTCATATCCCTCACTTATGCAAGAATCCTGGGCTGAGGTTTATTCTATTCTTGAGTGTGTCAAACATGGCCATAAACTTATACTCCCAAATTCTTCTGTGACGCTGTGACTTGAAGTTGCCCTTCAGTATGATACCCCTCATCTGCTGTATGCATTGTCCTGGATTGCAAAAATGTTTTGCCACAGGTAATTCCGTTTCCTCCTCCATTTGAGTGGCGATGAGATCTCATTCTGGCTCTACTCGCACAACTGGACAGCAACATTTTCTTTTTAACCAGATGCAGGATGGAACATTTAATTACTAGAGATGAGCGAGCACCAAAATGCTCAGGTACTCATTACTCGAGTCGAACTTTTCGTAATGCTCGAGAGCTCGTTTTGAGTAACGAACCCCATTGAAGTCAATGGGAGACTCGAGCATTTTTCAGGCTGACCGATGCTCCGCATGGGGGAGGTTGTGTGAAACACCTGAAAACATCAGGTCATGGAAACACCACAGAAATGGATAGTGAAAGGTAGGGGCAGCATGCATGGCTGCATCTGAGGCTCCCAGGTACCACTATTAAGCCAAAATGGGGGCAAGAGCTTGGCGGTCACCCCCAAACAATTTACTTGGACAGACCATAAGCAGCAGGGCACAGGCACATCTTAGCTAAGCACCACACTACCTGCAACCAAGGACAATCACAGCCTGCGGGTGACACTGCTGCCTCTTGTCCTGGGTTACATGCTGGCATTGCTGTCCAACACCCAACCCCCCCCCCCCCCCTGCACAACCCTGTGTTCACAGCGCACACAAAAGTTTCCCTGCGCAGCCTTCAGCTGCCCTCATGCCACACGCTGGCCTCATAGCCACACCACCCTCATGTCTATTTATAAGTGCATACTGGATGAGGAGGAACCGGAGGTACCCACTGCAGAGGGTTGGGAGGGCCAGGCAGCAACCCTCTTTGAAAGTGTGGGCGATAGCCCATAATGCTGCTGAGAATTGATGATAAATTTATGCACCATCATCATTCCAATCCTGTGCCACCTCCGTCACAAAATTGTCAGGAGCCGCAAACATGGGCATAAAGGGGACTCAGGTGCCAGCGCTTCTACACATCTTCACAATGCAGCAGCGCATACTAACACCAAAGATTGGTTTGAAGCAGGAGGTGTCGCAAAAGTAGCCACCACAGGTATACAGTGACCCTCTGAATGTCTCAGTCAATCTGTTATGCTTCCTGTGAATGCTCCAATCCAGTATCTCAGATAACTGTGGTAATTTGTAACATGAGAGATAATACATGACCCCTCAAACCTTTCAGTAGCAAGAGTATAGGCGGACCCCTGAAACATTTCTGTAGCAAAAGGATAGGTGAACCCCTCAAAAAATTTGGTTCCCAAGAGTGTAGGCGAAGGCCGAAAAAATTAGTTAGATAGCAATATAGGCAAGGGCCTGAAAAATTGGTGTACCAAGATTACAAGTGCACCACTGAAAAATTGCTCAACCGCGAGGGCAGATGAAACCCTCCAAACATTTTTTAAAGCTACAGATCGCTGTTGCTTAATTTGTAACTGAGAGGAGGAATGTCCACAGGGGCAGAAAACTATAAAGTCAGTGGATAGTGCTGATAACTGCGGCTACTTCACCCAACACAAAGAACGGTATCTGTGAAATACTTTCCAGTGGCCCAGGAAATATTAGCATACTGTTTAGCAATGAGAACTCTGCCTAATGCACTGCACACAGAGAACAGTATAGCTGAAATGCTCTGCAGTGGGGGTGTGGCTTGGGCATGGAGGAGTGAGGCCGCATGGTGAAGAGCTCCGCTGCCGCTGACTTACAGAAGCCCGTTATCTCACCGTATCTCGGCTATTCCCAGGAGGATGAAGGGAGGGAGACGAAGGGGAGACCCCCCGCCAGCATCAGGCACGCCGCTGAGCAGGTATCTGCACAGAGCGGGCATCGCAAAGACCGGGCGTAAGCCAGCAAACATGGCGCTGGGCAGACACGTGGAGCAGCCCTCCCTGCACTCCAAGGAGAAGGACCTGCTGCTCGTACGGACCGTGCAGCAAACACCGGGAGGGGACAGAAAGAACCGATGCCAGAGCGCTCCCCTGGTACTCGCATACATGCGGGCGCCCAGCAACCCGCAGGAGGGGATAAGAAACTGTTCCGGTCACCACTGCCGGAGGACCCACCAGGCCCTCAAAATTTCACAGCAGCCCAGCAGAAACTCGGAGGGGCTAACGTGGAAAGCATGACACAACTGCCTGAGGGCTCCCAATGCACCCATATTAGCGCAGAAGTCCAGCAGGCCAGCCCCACAGCACATAAGATGCAGGGACAGGTGCTCAGTCCCATGAGAAACCCGAGCCAGGATGCAACCCCTCATACACCACAACCAACCCTCACAGACAGACATGAGAATGGGGACACTACTACCCCCACCATCCACATGGCAGCTCTCCCATCAAGCAGCACAGGCAACATTTTGCACAGTCCACCCACTCGCAACGTGCGCTCATATGCCTCTCTGCCCCCCCCCCCCCAAATCCACCAGAACCACCACTAGATGACACCCAGACCCTACAGGCACTCTGGAGGATGATGCGCGAGTTACTCACTAAACTTGACTTGGCAGTGCAGCTAAGGCGTATTGAGGAGAAGCATGAGTTGGCCAGCATTCAGTACAGGATCTTGCAGAGTGTGTTTCTACCCTGGAACAGACGGCGGCCGCTCCTTCCTTGGACTTTCAACAACTTTCCGCAATAGTGGAAAAATAGCAAAAAAAGGCTCAGAGATCTGACACTGCATTTAGACAATGTGGAAAATGTCTTCCAGAGGACATTCCCCCAGAAGCGTTGCATGACTGTGTCACGGCAGTCTTTAACAAACTCCTACACCAGTCTGGAGATAGAGCAATTGAATTGGATAGAGTCCACCGCCTACTAGGAGGGAGAGCTCACACCGCAAACTATCCGAGAGATGTTATCTGCCGTGTACACTTCTATCGGCGAAAAGAAGAAATTCTGCACCTGCCATGGGAACAAGGTCGGGTCAGTTTCAATGGGAACGAGATCACTATTCTGCCAGACGTATCCAGACGGACCCTAAACAGACGGAGATTGGTTCGCCCCCTATTGGACGCAAGACGCAGAGTGGACGCATCTTAGAAGTGGGGTTATCCATTCCATCTGATACTCCGCAAAAGAGGCTGCCTATACACGGTTAAAACACCAACAGACTTGGAAGGGGCATTTGCCTTCCTGGAAGTGCCCCTGCTCCTGATCCCAGATTGGACTTTGCCTATGGACGCTACCCTGGAAAGTATCTGAATAGTCAGCACTCCTCATGGACCTGACCCCGCAAACATAAACTAAACAGTGCTCTCCCTCATGCTACGTGAGGAACCCCACAGACCCTGTCCTGACGACCTCAGAGAAGTGAACCTCAGATATGCCGACTCGTACAGGATCTCAGGATTCGTTTCCCTTCACCAATGTTCGCTCTCATCACACTCTTCTGGCCATAAAATGGGCTAACAGGCAGAAACCTAACCATCTTCTTACTTCTTACTGTCCGCAAGTTGCCCTCTCTTTTTCCAGCAAAATGACTGTTTCTCATAGTCTTAGACACACAAGTTGTGGCTTAGCGGCTCCCACCCACAGCACAGTGAATTTTCTCTTTTTCCTCTTTATTTTCCCATTCCTTGTTGGTGTTCTCTGGAGTGGCTTGTGGCCTTGGCCGCCCAGAGCCTTTCTACGTACTCCCAAGTAGAGCTTTGGGGGCCCTGGTTTAACCCTCTTGTTGTTTGGGATCAGGCCCCTGATAAATTTAGAGCGTATAGTTGTTTTCAGTCTGTATTCCCCCTGTGCATCTAGTCTAGCGTCGTCTGTCCACCCCTCCTGTTTTTCCCCTTGTTTCCCCCCTCTACCCACTCGGCAAGATCTTAACCGCGAGCTGATAATATCACCTCCCGAAACCAACTATCCCCGCGAAACCAACCAGGTCTACAGATCCTGCTAATTTTTCTGCTATTTCTATTAATGCGTAGGGACTAAACATTCCGGAAAAGAGGTCCTCCATCCTCCATCTCCTATGGAAAAAAAGGGCAAATGTAGCCTTCATGCAAGAAACACACTTTCGGACAGATGTAGTCCTGAGGTTTGCGAATGTGAGATTCCCCAGTGTTTACCGCAGCAGGAACGCGGAGGCCAAAACGAAGGGAGTCTCAATCCTGATCTCCAATTCAGTTCCATGGGAACACAAAGGGGCGCACAGTGATCCAGGAGGAAGATACCTTTTCATCAAGGGTAAGCTCACCAGCACACCGGTCACACTAGGATGTTCATTTTGAATATGGCACACCTTCCGAACCACGAAAAAAAGCCCCTTTGTCCAGGAGTTTAAATCTTGTCGGATCCTATTAATAAGATTAGGGTAATTTGCGGAATACAGGCCAGCTACAGTAGATGTACGATAGATCCCTAGGTATAGAATCTGGTCTTTCTTCCAGGGGAACGGAAAAGAGTCTTTGAGCTCTTCCGTTAAGGCCTGTGGGAGCGAGATGTTTAGTGCCGCAGATTTTTGATAATTGATCTTATAATTGGATAGCATCTTGCTCCATATTAAAAATACAGGCAACGTTTCGACTGTAAGAAGTCTTTTTCAAGCTCTGCCGCGTTCATGGGGGTATATGCGTTTCACCTATACGTGTCATGTGTTCCAGGGAGCGTGTCCACGTCACCTGCTCGGTCACGATACCCGGAAGTGGTATATGGATTGATCGGGACGCCGTGGAAAGATGGTCATTGGTGCGCAGACCTCTAAGTCCCAGTTTTTACATATAAATTGTGAAATGTATTGTGTTTTACTGTACTTGACAAAGTCGCGGGGGTCGCGACGAAACGCGTTGTACCAGACCTGTTTTTGGATTGTTTACGGAATTAAAAGACCATTATCGCTAAGTCTAGGATCCCGCTGGTTTTCTCCTGCTGGAGCGCCCAGCCTTTTTTTCCCCTTTTTTTCACATTTATCTTGTACGGACCCCTTTGAAGGGGGTCCGAGTGGCCAGGCAGCCCCCCCCTGTTTTATCTTGCCAGGATAAAAGGGAAGGACCCGTGGATCCATCAATTTGTGGATTGATTTTACGCTGACCAGGACGTGTAGGGGTCAGTGGGGGACCTGGAGACCAGGCTATCCCACTGACACCGGGTAAGTCCTGTCTGTTTTATCACACACTGTTTTGTCGGGAAGGCAGGAGAGCTGTCCCTCATATATGATTTCTGGATAAATACATAGACATCTTTAGACATGAAGTGCAATCTATAGAGATGAGCGAGCAACCAAATGCTTGGGTGCTCGTTGCTCGAGTCGAACTTTTCGTAATGCTCGAGAGCTCGTTTCGAGTAACAAACCCCATTGAAGTCAATGGTCGACTCAAGCATTTTTGTATATGACCGATGCTCCGCATAGGTGATGACTTATCAAACCCCAGAAAACATCAGAAAATCATGGAAACACCACAGAAACGGATAGGGAAGGGCAGGGGCAGCATGCATGGCTGCATCTGAGGTTCCCAGGTCCCATCATTAAGCCAAAATGGGGGAAAGAGACTGGCGTCAACCCCCCCTAACAATTTATTTGGGACAAACCCTCATTATAAAGGCACACGTGCTGGCACATCTTAGCTAAGCACCACACTACCTGCAACCAAGGACCATCACTACCTCTTCTCCTGGGTTACATGCTGGCATTGTTGTCCAACCTCCCGCATGACCCTGCATCCGCAGCGCACCCAAAATTTTCCCTGCGCAGAGTTCAGCTGGCCTCATGCCACACGCTGGCTTCATAGCCACACCAGCCTCATGTCTATTTATAACTGCATACTGGATGAGGAGGAACCGGAGGCACACACTGCAGAGGGTTGGCAGGGCCAGGCAGCGACCCTATTTGAAAGTGTGGGCGATAGCCCACAATGCTGTTGAGAATTGATGATAAATTGACGTACGATCATCATTCTCAGGGGCTGCAAACGTGGGCATAAAGTGGACTCAGGTGCCAGCACTTCTACACATCTCCACAATGCAGCAATACTCTGTGTGGGAAGCACATGAGCGGACCCAGGGTCAGGCTCGGTCCCAGCCTCCATATTGTGTGACAGAAGGTGCCATGAGTTACATAGCAATGGGAAATCCATGTGTCCCCACACACTTCATTCTGTGTATGTGTCAGATAGCTGAAGAATGCAATGGGAAGTCTTTGAGTTCCTTGGGCTCACCTATGTTGTGGGTGCACAAAGATGGTATTACACAGGTAGAGATCAGAGTGCCCAAACAAGGCAGAGTTTCACCCCACCAAGGACCTCAGCCTCGGCCCACATTTCTGCCCAATTCATTCTTTGTATGTGTCAGATAGCTGAACAATGCAATGGAGAAGCCTTTATGCACCCACGGTATAGGCGAGCCCAAGGAACTCAGACATGGTATTACACATGAGGAAATCAGAGTGCCCAAGCATGGCAGAGTTTCACCCTGCTAAGGGCCTCATTTCTGCCCTAGTCAGTCACTGTATTTGTGCCAGACAGGTAAAACACTGTTAAGGGAAGTCTTTGTGCACCCACAGCATAGGCGAGCCCAAGGAACTCAAGGAAAGTATTACACATAAAGAAATCAGAGTGCCCAAACAAAGCAGTTTCACCCTGCCAAGGACCTCAACCTTGGCCTTGGTCCACATTTCTGCGCTAGTCAGTCAGTGTATTTGTGCCAGACAGGTAAAACACCGTGATGGGAAGTCTTTGTGCACCCACTGCATAGGCGAGCCCAAGGAACTCAAGGAAAGTATTACACATAAAGAAATCAGAGTGCCCAAACAAAGCAGTTTCACCCTGCCAAGGACCTCAACCTTGGCCTTGGTCCACATTTCTGCGCTAGTCAGTCAGTGTATTTGTGCCAGACAGGTAAAACACCGTGATGGGAAGTCTTTGTGCACCCACTGCATAGGCGAGCCCAAGGAACTCAAGCATGGTATTACACATGAAGAAATGAGAGTGCCCAAACATGGCAGAGTTTTGCCCCGCCAAGGACTTCGGCCAACATTTCTGCCCTAGTCAGTCAGTGTATTTCTGCCAGATAGATAAAACATTGCAATGGGAAGCCTTTGTGCACCCACAGCATAGGCAGACCCCTGTAACATTTCTGTAGCAAAAGTATGGGCGAACCCCAGTAACATTTCTGTACCAAGAGTATAGGCGAACCCCAGTAACATTTCTGTACCAAGAGTATAGGCGGACCCCAGTAACATTTCTGTACCAAGAGTATAGGCAAACCCCGTAACATTTCTGTACCAAGAGTATAGGCAAACCCCGTAACATTTCTGTACCAAGAGTATAGGCGGACCCCAGTAACATTTCTGTAGCAAAAGTATAGGCAAACCCTTCAAACCATTCAGTAGAAAAGGTATAGGCAGACCCCAGTAACATTTCTGTAGCAAGAGTATAGGCGAACCACAGTAACATTTCTGTAGCAAAATTTTAGGCGATCCCCCTCAAACCATTCAGTAGAAACTGTATAGGCGGACCCCAGTAACGTTTTTGTAGCAACAGTATAGGCGGACCCCTGTAACATTTCTGTAGCAGACGTATAGGCGGACCCCAGTAACGTTTCTGTAGCAGACATATAGGCGGACCCCAGTAATGTTTCTGTAGCAGACGTATAGGCAGACCCCAGTAACATTTCTGTAGCAATAGTATAGGCAGACCCCAGTAACATTTCTGAAGCCAATGTATAGGCGGACCCCAGTAAAGTTTCTGTAGCAAGAGTATAGGTGGACCCCAGTAACGTTTCTGTAGCAAGAGTATAGGCGGACCCCAGTAACGTTTCTGTAGCAAGAGTATAGGCGGACCCCAGTAACGTTTCTGTAGCAAGAGTATAGGCGGACCCCAGTAACGTTTCTGTAGCAAGAGTATAGGTGGACCCCTCAAACCATTTAGTAGAAAAGGTATAGGTAGACCCCAGTAACATTTCTGTAGCAAGAGTAATATAGTACGATACAAAAGACCCGCGCCATGAAAGAAACTCTGTTTATTTAACAGCTAAGCGTTTCCCCAGTAACATTTCTGTAGCAAGTATAGGCGGACCCCAATAACATTTCTGCAGCAAAGGTGTAGGCAGACACCAGTAACATTTCTGTAGCAACAGTATAGGGAGACCCCAGTAACATTTCTGTAGCAACAGTATAGGCGGACCTCAGTAACATTTCTGTAGCAAGAGTATAGGCGGACCCCAGTAACATTTCTGTAGCAAAAGGTATAGGCAGACCCCAGTAACATTTCTGTAGCAAAAGTATAGGCGGACCCCAGTAACATTTCTGTAGCAGGAGTAGAAGCAGACCGCTGTAACATTTCTGTAGCAAGAGTATAGGGAGGCCCCACTAACATTTCTGTAGCAAAAGTATAGGCGGACCCCAGTAACATTTCTGTAGCAAGAGTATAGGCAGACCCCAGTATCATTTCTGTAGCAAGAGTGTAAGTGAACCCCAGAAACATTGGTGTACCAATAGTATAGGCGAACACCTGAAAAAAGTTTGGTTACCAAGAGTTTAGGCGAAGGCCGGAAAAATTAGTTAGATAACAGTATAGGCAGGGGCCAGAAAAATTGGTGTACCAAGAATACAAGTGCACCCCTGAAAGATTGCTCAACCACGAGGGCAGGTGAAACCCATAAACATTTTTTGAAGATACAGCTTGTTATTGGTTAATTTGTAGCATATACTCACCCCATCAGAAAAAGGCTGGCAGAGACGTGGTTCTGTGGGTGCTTAAAAACTAGGTGGGTTCCTTACTAGAGCTGGGCGAACTTACTCGGTTCGGGTGTTTTTGCACTCGAGCACCGCATTTTCCGAGTAACTGACTACTCAGGCGAAAAGATTTGGGGGACGCCGGGGGTGAGCGGGGGGTTGCAGAGGGGAGTGGGGGGGGGGGGGAGAGAAAGAGAGCTCCCCACTGCTACCCCCAGCTCCACCACGCCGCCCCTGCCCCCCGGCGCCCCCCGAATCTTTTCATCCGAGTAGTCAGTTACTCGGAAAATGCGGTGCTCGAGTGCAAAAACACCCGAACCGAGTAAGATCGCTCATCTCTATTCCTTACCCAAGTGGTCAGATTCATGGGGTCACAGAGTGTCGGCTGATCATCTTCATGCGATACCCCTTGCATAACGGGACTATTGGAAACAACATAGACTGGTATTTTCTCTTCTATTGTCCCTCTTGTTTTGTGTTGTTTGTATGTACTTGTAGCTCAAAAACATTTACCTAAATCCTCTTTTGTATATTTTTATCTAAGCACTGTGACCTCTTTTTGTAGAACAAAAATGTAAACTTTACTAGCCTTCCTTGAACACTATAGGGGATCCATAACTCCAAAGTGTGGTGATTGAGTGTGTGCATGTATTGTAGAGTGCTGGAGGTGTCAGATGGGAACAGGGGGTGATTTGAGCTTTTGTTCTGCATGCATGCAGAAGCTGAGGAAAGTTGGGTACAAATTTATCTCTATTCTAATGACTCCACGTTTACAACACTACTAAAGTGGTCGATCGAGGCTCTTCATGACAAACTGATCGTAGTGGTGGGATATTTAAAGCGTTATTGCGCGGTTTAAGTAATTATTCCTTGCAATAGAAGCTAGCAGTTCCCTTGCTGAGGATTACTGCAGAACATCAAGGACAGACTCGGTGCTTATTTGTGTAAGGACATACAGCCCTCCCAGACAGTCTCCCCCCATTATTCTTCTTTTCCTATTCTATCTTTTGGTTGGCAAGCAACTGTGGAGATGGCAGCTGCTTATCTGACGCAGAAAGAGGTGCTGATGACCCGCTGTTCGGAGAGCGGTATGGATGGGATCATCAAGGCAAAGGAACAACTGATCAAGTTGTTAGTCGAGTATGATGCCCAGCACCAACTCACTGCAGATACTGTCCAAGGGACTGATGCTCCCCCGTGGAGCAGGCCAAGGATCAAGTCCCAGCAGATCCAGGCAGCAGCAGCTCTCAGCAGGATTTGGACTTGTCTACCCACAGGGCCCTACAACATTTGAGCACAACGTACTCTACTCTGTGTGTGCAGCTCATTCTCCAGCTGCAAGAGGCTGTAGAACAGAAACGCTAGGCGGAGTGCGAGGCATGTGAGCGCTAGGCTGAGCGGGAGCACCAACTTCATATAGTCGGAATCCAGAACCAGGCCATCATCCCACAGACCTGTGTGTCCAGCGACATAGCATCCTTGGAACCCCAGGTTTCCCTGTGATGGAGCCAGACGGGGACCTAGACACTTTTTTGGGGGGATTTGAAAAGGCATGTCGCCAGTACAAGATACCCACTGGGGAATGGGCTTAGTACTGAACCTTAAGGCTCGGAGGCAAAGCCTTGAAAGTGTTCATGGAACTCCCCACAAATCAGGATGGCAACTACTAGACCCTCAAAGCAGCCTTGGCCCACAAACACAACCTCACTTTACGGCTCAGACCCAAAGACAGCCATGCCACCATGTGAAGTGTCGTGGCTACCGCCTACCAGCAATGAACCCAAGGACTCTCCATCAACACAGCGGAGGCCATGAGGGACTTAATGATAAACGAACAGTTGCTAGAGATCTGGGAGGATGAGCAACAGCATAAGCCCAGGAATTCAGTTAAAGCAGCCAAGATCGCCGACAAGTACGTTGCCAACAGGGCATCGAGAGCGTTGAAAGCTGTGAGAAGCTGGAGAAGTGGGAAAGCTGAAACTTCACTCTTCCAACTCCTCTTCCCCAGCCAACAGACCCTCCCAGGAGTCAGCTGCCTCTTGCCCTTCCACGCTGTCTGTGGACTCCCGCTGGTGTTTTACTTGCAACAAAGTTGGTCATCTCAGTGCTACCTGCCCAGACAAAAAGAAAAGTTCTCCCTCTCCTAAGACATCTGGGTCTGCTTCAGGTATTTTCCTTGTGGGTGGGGGTGGTGGGAGAGCCAACGCCAACTTGCAACCAATCACCATGGGCAAGACCGTGATTGTAGTATTCCAGGACACTGGTGCAGAGATGACCCTCATCCACCCTGAACTTGTATCCTCCACCGATATAATTCCCAGAAAGACCCTGACTGCTATGATAGTTGGAAGCGCCACCCCTACCCTGCCGATGGCCCATGTGTGCCTGGATTGGGGTGCAGGGAGAGGGGTGAAGGAGGTAAGGGTGTATGAGGACCTCCTCACAAATATGTTATTGGGGGCTGATCTTGGACCCTTAGTTGCTCGATATGTGACCGAGGAGCACCCAAGATCTAGTGAACAATGTGACGACAATGCTTCTGTGGATAACAACATTAATGTGATCTGTGATCCTGTGGAGGTCAGTAAAACTCTAGAGGGGTATAGTAACAATAATGAAAATGTAGTTTGCACTCCTCTTGAGCTCACTGAACTGGTGCAGTTTAATGAGTTTGAGGTATCCTGTGGCATGGCGGAACTCCGTGATGTCACACCTATGTGTCATGTCCCTGAGGATCCTCCCATACCTCTGATAATAAGTATGGACAGTTATCCAACATGTGGTAGCAAAGTGAGTTGTACTCTGTTGGAGCCTGTACATACCATTGCATTGTGTGATGTGACTGGTGAAGGCTGACCAGTGATCAGCACTGGTCCAGAAGTATGCCGAGCTGGGGGGGGGGAGTGGTTATGTCTACCCAGGTGCCAACTGGCATACTGGTGGTCACCCACAGCCAGGGTCCCAGGAACACAGGGATCCCTCTGCCTTCCGATCACTCTTCCTCCAAATCCAGGGGAGGCAAGTGGGACTGATGACAGCCCAGAGCCTGCCCCAGAAAAGCTGCTCAGGGTCCTAGCCTTAATGTCCTAGCAATTCCAGGCCACTCTGCACACAAATGCCAGCCTGAGGGCATTGAGGGACCTTGTGGGGAAGACACTGTTAAAGTCTGACAAGGAGACGGTCTCCTGGGACCAAGTGAGGGTATACAGGGAAACCATCCTGTGTAACCCCCAGGAGAACTGGCTAAAAGAAACACAATTGATAGTGTCCTACCAGTGTAGGGGAGAGGTCCTAGTGGTTCTGCTAGCCACAGCTCAGGTGAGTGGATTCATCGAGGATGCAGCCTTCAACCTGCAGCTCACCATTGACCAACGGTCCCAGCTGCACGGGGCCCTGCTCCCCTTCCTATCCACCTTCACAGGAAAACTGGGGAGGACCCAGTTGACAGTCCACCATGTGAAAACTGGGGACCACCCTCCTGTTGGCCAGTCCGCCTATCAAGTTTCCCTGAAGGTGCAGGTGGATATGAAGCAGAAGATGCATCTGGGGATCATCCAGAAGTTCCAGAGTGCATGGGCCTCCCCTATAGTCCTGGTACCAAAGAAGGACTAGACGACCCAGTTCTGCATGGACTACAGGAGGTTGAATGCCCTCACGGTGTTCGATGCTTACCCGATCCCCCGCCTCGATGAGCTATTGGGCCGTCTGTCGGAGGCCAAGTATATCATTATCATGGACCTGAGTCGGGGGTATTGGCGGATACCAATGACCACAGAAGCACAGGAGAGGTCTGCCTTTATCACCCCATTGGACTTTCCAACGCCTGGTGTATCAGCTGCTTGAAGGGCTTGAAGTGTGTGGTTACATACTTGGATGATATTGCCATCTTCAGCCCCACTTGGTGGGAACATCTGGAGCACCTGCCGTGGGTGCTCAGGCAGATCCATGCCACAAGTCGGACCATCAAGCCTGGAAAGTGCCAGATCAGCATGCCGGAGGTGCAGTACCTAGGGCTCCAAGTAGGACGGGGAATGCTAAAGCCACAGCCTGGGAAGATGGACATCATCCTGGCCTGGCACATCCCCAAAATCAAGAAACAGGTTATGTCCTTCCTGGGTACTGCTGGGTACTAATGTAAGTTCGTTCCCCACTACAGTGCCATGGCCAAGCCTCTCACTGACCTGACCAAGAAAAAAATATATTAGTATCGATATAAAAGTAAGTGCTACAAGTACGAGACTTGAGAAAGGGGTTAAGTACAATCCTGAATCACGCTGCCAGACATCTACATACCTTTATTCTATGTATATATAAGTGTTTATATTGTTGGATACCTGTAAAGAAATTGAAAAAGGAACCCTGTAACCCCCAGACTTCTACCTACTACAAGCTGACCTGGAATGAGGGAAAACTGTTAAGTCCAGATCCCCCCAGTGAAGGAAGTCTATCTTGCTTTTCATACATACCTCACAGGTGAACAAGTAGCACAAAGGGTTAAAGCTTTTTTATCTCTCATACAGCAAGAGAAGAGGAGAGAGGATCCCACGAGGGAGGTTCGCAGGATCCCTCTTTAGAGGAAGACTGTGGGGTTTTGTGCATTTCCAGAGCAGTTTAACCCTCTGTACTAGGTCCCGTCCAAACAGCAGAATCCCTAGTTGTCAGAACTGCTGGTAACCTGCCATCCCTCATCCATCTGCCGAAGGAGTCCTGCAGTCAGACTTCTGCCCTAAATAGGGTGGAGGCAGGATCATCATGTATGGTTAATAGAGATGAGCGAGCACCAAAATGCTCGGTGCTCGTTACTCGGGACGAAATTTTCGCGATGCTCGAGGGTTCGTTTCGAGTAACGAACCCCATTGAAGTCAATGGGCGACCCGAGCATTTTTGTATATCGCCGATGCTCACTAAGGTTTCCATTTGTGAAAATCTGGGCAATTCAAGAAAGTGATGGGAACGACGCAGCAACGGATAGGGCAGGCGAGGGGCTACATGTTGGGCTGCATCTCAAGTTCCCAGGTCCCACTATTAAGCCACAATAGCGGCAAGAGTGCCCCCCCCCCCCTCCCAACAACTTTTACTTCTGAAAAGCCCTCATTAGCAAGGCATACCTTAGCTAAGCATCACACTACTTCCAACAAAGCACAATCACTGCCTGCATGACAGTCCGCTGCCACTTCTCCTGGGTTACATGCTGCCCAACCCCCCCCCCCCCCCGCACGACGCAGTGTCCACAGCGCACACCAAAGTGTCCCTGCGCAGCCTTCAGCTGCACTCATGCCACACCACCCTCATGTCTATTTATAAGTGCGTCTGCCATGAGGAGGAACCGCAGGCACACACTGCAGAGGGTTGGCACGGCTAGGCAGCAACCCTCTTTAAAAGGGGCGGGGCGATAGCCCACAATGCTGTACAGAAGCAATGAGAAATATAATCCTGTGCCACCGCCATCAGGAGCTGCACACGTGGGCATAGCAATGGGGAACCTATGTGCCACACACTATTCATTCTGTCAAGGTGTCTGCATGCCCCAGTTAGACCGTGGTTTTTTATAAATAGTCACAGGCAGGTACAACTCCGCAATGGGAATTCTGTGTGCACCCACAGCATGGGTGGCTCCCTGGAACCCACCGGCTGTACATTAATGTATCCCATTGCAGTGCCCATCACAGCTGAGGTAACGTCCGATTAAATGCAGGTGGGCTTCGGCCCACACTGCATGCCCCAACCTGACCGGGGTTTTTAATTTATAGACATAGGCAGGTACAACTCCCTATTGTGAAGTCCCTGTGGACCCACAGCATGGGTGGGTGCCAGGAAGCCACCGGTGGTACATAAATATATCCCATAGCATTGCCCATCACAGCTGAGGTAATGTCATGTTTAATGCAGGTGGGCTTCGGCCCACACTGCATGTCCCAGTCAGACTGGGGTTCTTTAGAAGTAGACACATACAGTTACAACTCCCTGTGGACCCACAGCATGGGTGGCTCCCTGGAACCCACCGGCGGTACATAAATATATCCCATTGCAGTGCCCAGCACAGCTGATGTAACGTCAGCTTTAATGCAGGTGGGCAAAAAATTAATTGGATTACACTGTAGGCGAGGGCCCCAAAAAATTGGTGTACCAACAGTACTAATGTACCTCAGAAAAATTGCCCATGCCCAACCAAGAGGGCAGGTGAAACCCATTAATGGCTTTGGTTAATGTGGCTTAATTGGTAACTAGGCCTGGAGGCAGCCCAGTTAAAATAAAAATTGGTTCAGGTGAAAGTTTCAACGCTTTAATGAGCATTGAAACGTATAAAAATTGTTTACAAAAATTATATGACTGAGCCTTGTGGGCCTAAGAAAAATTGCCCGTTCGGCGTGATTACGTGAGGTTTCAGGAGGAGGAGCAGGAGGAGGAGGATGAATATTATACACAGATTGATGAAGCTAAAAGGTCCCCGTTTTTATGGTGATAGAGAACGATGCTTCCATCCGCGGGTGCAGCCTACGTATTGTTTAGGTATCGCTGCTGTCCGCTGGTGGAGAAGAGAAGTCTGGGGAAATCCAGGCTTTGTTCATCTTGATGAGTGTAAGCCTGTCGGCGCTGTCAGTTGACAGGCGGGTACGCTTATCCGTGATGATTCCCCCAGCCGCACTAAACACCCTCTCTGACAAGACGCTAGCCGCAGGACAAGCAAGCACCTCCAGGGCATACAGCGCGAGTTCAGGCCACGTGTCCAGCTTCGACACCCAGTAGTTGTAGGGGGCAGAGGCGTCACGGAGGACGGTCGTGCGATCGGCTACGTACTCCCTCACCATCCTTTTACAGTGCTCCCGCCAACTCAGCCTTGACTGGGGAGCGGTGACACAGTCTTGCTGGGGAGCCAGAAAGCTGTCAAAGGCCTTAGAGAGTGTTTCCCTGCCTGTGCTGTACATGCTGCCTGATCTCTGCGCCTCCCCTGCTACCTGGCCCTCGGAACTGCGCCTTCTGCCACTAGCGCTGTCGGATGGGAATTTTACCATCAGTTTGTCTGCCAGGGTCCTGTGGTATAGCATCACTCTCGAACCCCTTTCCTCTTTGGGTATGAGAGTGGAAAGGTTCTCCTTATACCGTGGGTCGAGCAGTGTGTACACCCAGTAATCCGTAGTGGCCAGAATGCGTGTAACGCGAGGGTCACGAGAAAGGCATCCTAACATGAAGTCAGCCATGTGTGCCAGGGTACCTGTATGCAACACATGGCTGTCCTCACTAGGAAGATCACTTTCAGGATCCTCCTCCTCCTCCTCAGGCCATACACGCTGAAAGGATGACAGGCAAGCAGCATGGGTACCCTCAGCAGTGGGCCAAGCTGTCTCTACCCCCTCCTCCTCATGCTCCTCCTCCTCCTCCTCAACGTGCTGAGATATAGACAGGAGGGTGCTCTGACTATCCAGCGACATACTGTCTTCCCCCGCCTCTGTTTCCGAGCGCAAAGCGTCTGCCTTTATGCTTTGCAGGGAACTTCTCAAGAGGCATAGCAGAGGAATGGTGACGCTAATGATTGCAGCATCGCCGCTCACCATTTGGGTAGACTCCTCAAAGTTTCCAAGGACCTGGCAGATGTCTGCCAACCAGGCCCACTCTTCTGTAAAGAATTGAGGAGGCTGATTCCCACTGCGCCGCCCATGTTGGAGTTGGTATTCCACTATAGCTCTACGCTGCTCATAGAGCCTGGCCAAAATGTGGAGCATAGAGTTCCACCGTGTGGGCACGTCGCACAGCAGTCGGTGCACTGGCTGATGAAACCGATGTTGCAGGGTGCGCAGGGTGGCAGCGTCCGTGTGGGACTTGCGGAAATGTGCGCAGAGCCGGCGCACCTTTCTGAGCAGCTCTGACAAGTGTGGGTAGCTTTTCAGAAAGCGCTGAACCACCAAATTAAAGACGTGGGCCAGGCATGGCACGTGCGTGAGGCTGCCGAGCTGCAGAGCCGCCACCAGGTTACGGCCGTTGTCACACATGACCATGCCCGGTTGGAGGCTCAGCGGCGCAAGCCAGCGGTCGGTCTGCTCTGTCAGACCCTGCAGCAGTTCGTGGGCCATGTGCCTCTTCTCTCCTAAGCTGAGTAGTTTCAGCACGGCCTGCTGACGCTTGCCCACCGCTGTGCTGCCGTGCCGCGCGACACCGACTGCTGGCGACGTGCTGCTGCTGACACATCTTGATTGCGAGACAGAGGTTGCGTAGGAGGAGGAGGAGGAGGAGGGTGGTTTAGTAGAGGAAGCATACACCGCCGCAGATACCGCCACTGAGCTGGGGCCCGCAATTCTGGGGGTGGGTAGGACGTGAGCGGTCCCAGGCTCTGACTCTGTCCCAGCCTCCACTAAATTCACCCAATGTGCCATCAGGGAGATATAGTGGCCCTGCCCGCCTGTGCTTGTCCACGTGTCCGTTGTTAAGTGGACCTTGGCAGTAACCGCGTTGGTGAGGGCGCGTACAATGTTGCGGGAGACGTGGTCGTGCAGGGCTGGGACGGCACATCGGGAAAAGTAGTGGCGACTGGGAACTGAGTAGCGCGGGGCCGCCGCCACCATCATACCTTTGAAAGCCTCCGTTTCCACAACCCTATACGGTAGCATCTCCAGGCTGATAAATTTGGCTATGTGCACGTTTAACGCTTGAGCGTGCGAGTGCGTGACGGCGTACTTGTGCTTGCGCTCCAACACTTGCGCTAGCGACGGCTGGACGGTGCGCTGAGAGACATTGGTGGATGGGGCCGAGCACAGTGGAGGTGAGGGTGTGGGTGCAGGCCAGGAGACGGTAGTGCCTGTGTCCTGAGAGGGGGGTTGGATCTCAGTGGCAGGTTGGGGCACAGGGGGAGGCGCAGCGGTGCAAACCGGAGGTGGTGAACGGCCTTCGTCCCACCTTGTGGGGTGCTTGGCCATCATATGTCTGCGCATGCTGGTGGTGGTGAGGCTGGTGGTGGTGGCTCCTCGGCTGATCTTGGCGCGACAAAGGTTGCACACCACTGTTCGTCGGTCGTCTGCACTCTCAGTGAAAAACTGCCAGACCTTTGAGCACCTCGGCCTCTGCAGGGTGGCATGGCGCGAGGGGGAGCTTTGGGAAACAGTTGGTGGATTATTCGGTCTGGCCCTGCCTCTACCCCTGGCCACCGCACTGCCTCTTTCAACCTGCCCTGCTGCTGCAGTTGCCTCCCCCTCTGAAGACCTGTCCTCAGTAGGCGTAGCAAACCAGGTGGGGTCAGTCACCTCATCGTCCTACTGCTCTTCCTCCGAATCCTCTGTGCGCTCCTCCCTCGGACTTACTCCAATTACTACTAACTGAGTGATAGACAACTGTGTCTCATCATCATCTTCCTTCTCACCCACTGAAAGCTCTTGAGACAGTTGCCGGAAGTCCCCAGCCTCATCCCCCGGACCCTGGGAACTTTCCAAAGGTTGGGCATCGGTCGCGACAAAGTCCTCCAGTGGGAGAGAATTCGGAACCATTGCTGCCCATTCTGGGCAGGGGCCCGAGAACAGTTCCTGGGAGTCTGCCTGCTCCTCAGAATGTGTCATTGTAATGGAGTGAGGAGGCTGGGAGGAAGGAGGAGCAGCAGCCAGAGGATTCAGAGTTGCAGCAGTGGACGGCGTAGAACTCTGGGTGGTCGATAGATTGCTGGATGCACTTTCTGCCATCCACGACAGGACCTGCTCACACTGCTCATTTTCTAATAAAGGTCTACCGCGTGGACCCATTAATTGTGAGATGAATGTGGGGACGCCAGAAACGTGCCTCTCTCCTAATCCCGCAGCAGTCGGCTGCGATACACCTGGATCAGGAGCTCGGCCTGTGCCCACACCCTGACTTGGGCCTCCGCGTCCTCGCCCGCGTCCACGTCCTCTAGGCCTACCCCTACCCCTCAGCATGCTGTATTACCAGTAGTGCAGAAACAGAACGCTGTAATTAAATGTGCCGCTTATTGGCCTGTGGTTGGAGGTTGACTTCCCTTACGGAACGCACAGCAGAGCCAGGAAACAATTTTGCGCACGCCTGTAGTGAGACGTAGGTGCGTATGACTGAGCTAGTGGAATTCACAGCGCAGAAGCAGTCAAGTGGCCAAAGGGCAGTAGAAGGCCTTAAGTATTTTGCTTCTATTTTATTAAAATGCTGAGCTGATACAGCAGACAGATACTGTAGGCAGCGTATAATATTATGTATACTGATTCCCTCTGGCGGGATGACGGCGATCATGTAACAGAGACAGCAGATCCAGGAAACAATTTTGAGCAAGCCTGCTGTAACGCTAAGCTGCGTATTAATTAGGACTACTACCCCCAGCAGACACGCAGTAAACTGAAGACGGTCACAGGCAGCCCAAATATAGTATTTTTCCCCAAATTTTTGGAAAAAGCCCACTGCCTATATAGCCTGAATATCTCTTTCCCTGCCTCACCAGTACTGGCCCTATACTCTGTACAATGACTGCAGACTGCGGACGCAATGCTCTGCACGGCCGATATACAAAAAAAAAATTGTGCAACACTGCAAAAAGCAGCCTCAACAGTACTGCACACGGTTAGATGTGGCCCTAAGAAGGACTGTTGGGGTTCTTGAAGACTGAAATAACTCCTAACACTCTCCCTATAGCAGCTCCGGCACCAGCAGCACTTTCCCTGATCTCTGTCTGAATGCATCTGTGGCGAGCCGCGGGAGGGGCCGATTTATATACTCGGGTGACACCTGATCTCGCCAGCCACTCACTGCAGGGGGGTGGTATAGGGCTTGAACATCGCAGTGGGAAGTTGTAATGCCTTCCCTGTCTTTCTATTGGCCAGAAAAGCGTGCTAACGTCTCAGAGATGAAAGTGAAAGTAACTCGAACATCGCGTGGTACTCGTTACGAGTAACGAGCATCTCGAACACGCTAATACTCGGACGAGTACGTTCGCTCATCTCTAATGGTTAACCCTCCCAGTGCTGCAGGGAGGAACAAATGTTGTTTGATCTGCATGAGTTTTCTGGAAGACTGTGACAGAGGCCATACAAACCTGGCAGGTTCCGCAGGGTGTTCGGCTGGTTTTTCCTAGGGAATGTTGCTGGGTTTTTATTTGTCCACAACTATGTCAGAATGCGCCATGAGACGCGTGCGTGAGACTCACAGTGCAGGGGTGGAGGCCCAGGGTGAGGAGTTGAACCGTTCCTGTCCTCGCTCTTGTCTTTCTCGTTCAGGCAGGGATCCGGATAGCAGGAGTCGGGAACATTCCACCTCCAAATCTCGACACGGTGCCAGTAGGAGGGATTGGGAATACTCTCGTTGTAATCTCTCTCATAGCAGGAGGTCATTTTCCTCAGAAAGGTCAGTTCCAGTCAATAGAAGAGCCTCCCTGGTGGTCTAGGTGGCACAACCCACAGATCACAAGAAAGGCATTCCGGTAGTCGTCGGAGTCGCAGTTCATCCCACTCATCATCCGGGGATGTCCCTTGTTCCGGTCAACCTGGCAAAGGAGAGGATTTAGTTAGGGCAGTCAAGGGTTTGCAAGAAGTTTCGGTTGGCATCCCAACAGGTGATGTTCAGTCTTCTATCAACAGTGAATCATCCTGCAATGCTGCTTGGCCGAGCATACAACCCCCTGTGGGGGATATTTCCTCCCTCCTACACGCTGTTGTCACTTGTTAGGATAGCAAGTCTGAAACCCCATCTTCACTCACCTCTAGTGCAGCGCAACCCGCTTTAGAGTATGAGCCTGTAAGGTCTGGTCTCATGTGCAGAGTTTCCCATTTGGCAGTATTTTACCTTGAAACGATATTTACCGCCCACAGCCTGTGCCGTGGGACAGCTTGGTGGCGTTAGGATGAGGAATTTCATCACAGGTTAGCCTTGTCACCAGAAATAGGTTGGGTGACAAAGGCCATAGATGTTTGGATGTTGTGTATGGCTGAAACAGCCCCGGTCCTTTCAAGGAAAGCCACAGCTTTTCAATTAAGGGCAAATTGTAAATTCCGCCATGAGTATTCCTTTTGTAACGGCAACCATGCAGCAGTGTGTTGCTTCCACAGGTTTAAACTGTCTTCGATGGTTTCCACAGCGAATGCCCCCAAGGACCCCAGTGAGTGTTTACGCAATGCAACGGTAAGGTATTCCAAGAAGTGGGAAGCAAGGCTTCACGCTGATGGATTTAGTTGCAGTTTCATGATACTCATTGAATTTTCAGCAGTTTTCATGTTATCAGATGTCAAGATTTGGGAATTTGTCAGGTGTTTCTGGAAGAGTTTAATACTCCGAACAGTTTGTCAAGATATGAATAATCTAATGTGGATTTTGAATTATTCATGTGTCCAGTGGGGTTGGTTTGGTGTGATATTGTGGGACTGTTGGTTTGCTGGCAGTTGGCTGGATGTCTGGCGCACATTGGCTTCACTAAAAACGTAACGTTGCTGGAACCACTTCTAATTGTCGTGGTTATCGATTCTGAGGACCCGATATGGAGAACAAACGCATATGTCTTTGGTCAGCTAATTCATTGGTGGTATGTGCCATCAGCAATCTATCTTCAGCTTCTTTGCCTGTCCTTGCTTTATTGCATTGTTTAGTTTAGCAATGTCTTTGGAATAACATTCTGTTTAGCACTAAATGTCTCTGGAGTGAAGAATGTGGTAGCTGATACTTTGTCTGGTTTGCAGATGTTCATGTTCTGGGAGTTGCACCCGCTGGAGAAGAAATGTGGCCAAAAGTATTGCCCAGATCAATTATGGGATCTGGTCATAAATAGTTTGGCCGATTAGTAAAAAAAATGTTGTTGTACCTGGTACTTGGAGAAGCCACCATTTACCATGGACAGAATGTTTGCAGGTGGTGGGGTCTAGATTTCCTAGTGTTGATGCCCAGCCACTTTGGATTATTTGGCAAATTTCCATGGCTTGGAGGGTGTCTGCTCCTATGCTGGCTAAACACTTGTCCAGGGTAAAGTTTATGCTCTAGCTCAGTGGTTTCTCAGATGTCACTGTCATTTTTTATATGGCAGTTGTTAAAAGTTCGGAGACGGGAGCCCCGCACGGTGAAGTTATGGCACCCTGTAGCATTTTCTTTGCTAAAGCGTTGGTTGATTTCTTTACTTCTCTTCAGAGGCTTATGAGACTTCATTATTCGGAGCAGCTTTTGTAATTGCATTTTTGGAGCTCTATGGGTTGGCGAATTGGTTGTTTTTAGTTCATCGCAGTTGGGCGGTTTACCAGTATCGGATGTTTTAATTTTAGATTCAGTGTTAATAATTTTGCATTCGCAAATCAAAAGTTGATCAGTTGGCGAGGAGTTTGTGGTTATCTATCTCAAAAAATTGGCGGAGAGTTTTGTCCTGTTACGGTGATTTTTGACTGTTAGAGCCTTATCCTCTGAGTTTTTGGTTCATCAGAACGGCTTACCTTCGACACGTTTCCATTTGATTTCAGTTTTTTGGGCCTGCTTATCCAATTTGGGATTAAAGGGGTTGTCCCGCGGCAGCAAGTGGGTCTATACACTTCTGTATGGCCATATTAATGCACTTTGTAATATACATTGTGCATTAATTATGAGCCATACTGAAGTTATAAGAAGTTTTTCACTTACCTGCTCCGTTGCTAGCATCCTCGTTTCCATGGAGCCGACTAATTTTCGCCGTCTAATGGCCAAATTAGCCGCGCTTGCGCAGTCCGGGTCTTCTTCTTTTCTCAATGGGGCTCCGTGTAGCTCCGCCCCGTCACGTGCCGATTCCAGCCAATCAGGAGGCTGCAATCGGCAATGGACTGCACAGAAGCCCTGCGGTCCACCGAGGGAGAAGATACCGGCGGCCATCTTCAACCGGTAAGTAAGAAGTCACCGGAGCGCGGGTATTCAGGTAAGCGCTGTGCGGTTTTTTTTTTAAGTCCCTGCATCGGGGTTGTCTCGCGACGAACGGGGGGGGGGGGAGAACCCCTTTAATAGCGGCAGAATTTGGTTCCCACTCATTTAGAATTGGGGCTGCAATGGAGGCAGAAGCTTTTGGCCTCTCGTTTGTATTATTGCTTTATTTGGCTGGAAATGATTTGGAGCAGGTAAAACTGGCACATTTACTAACCCTGATTTAGGCCGATTTAAGTCACATTAAAGCCATGTTTCCACACTGTGTCATTATTTGGTACGACATTGTTGCTAGGAGATCATGGTGAGTGTGGTATAATGATATTGGTAAAGTGTCACCCAACTGTCCCTGTCAATTGTTCACCATTCTGGACTAGGAAAAAGTTGAGTGCACTTTTCAATATTCATCTCTCCCCCTCCTCTCATGTAATGTGAACTCTGATATGCATGTGGCTTCAGGAAGTCCTTGATCATGATGGCAATAAAGTTAGCCAGTGACAGAGGGATATTAATTACCCCCTGCCAGCGAAGATTGACACCTCTGGTATTTCCCCCAGACACCCAGGTTCTGAGAGTCAGTTTAAGGGGAGAATCTCTTAATAAGGATTATTGTTCACATAAAGGTCCTGGGCCAATATGAATGGTATTTTCGGAATCGGGCGGGCCAGCTGACTAAAACACATCTAAACTCATGGAGGTGTGGGTCCCAGAAGAGTATATCTGCATACCTGGGTATGATTTCTGAGTCATGCTTGGGATCGCTGAGTAGATATAAAATCATGACTGGAAATATGCCAGGCATATATTCCTGATCTGAGGATCTCCTGCAGAGATTTGGCCGAAATAAGAAATGATGGTTTTTCCATAGGTACAAATGCATTCACCCCACTCCTCTTTGAGTGACCTGGGAGGGGGCAGGGGAGGTATGTTATGGAAAAACTTTAAAAACTGGCGGTCAGATAGACCCAGTTGTCAGACCTTCGGAGCTGCGCTATAGCGTATGGACTTTCTCATTTGCTTCCTGTGACTCTGCACAATTCGGGTTAGCATATCAGGTGTTTTGTTGGAAGTAAAATATTTCTGCTCCTTCAGGGTCTGTGTGTTTTTCTATTAAATAAAGCTATGGCCACTCCTTCTATACCAACATTGGTGTCCATTAGAGATGAGCGAGCACACTAGTCCGAGCTTGATGCTCGTTCGAGTATTAGGGTACTCGAGATGCTCGTTACTCGAGACGAACACCACGCGGCATTCGAGTCAATGCCACTTCCTTCCCTGCATGTTTAGCGCCATTTTCTGGCCAATAGACATGCAGGGAAGGCATTACCACTTCCTCCTGTGACGTGCCAGCCCTATCCCACCCCCTGCAGTGAGTGGCTGGCGAGATCAGGTGACCGCCGAGTACTTAAAGCAGTCCCGCCCGCGGCTCACCTCAGAGGCACGCTGGCAGAGGTTAGGGAAAGTGCTGCTGCTGAGATAGGGAAAGTGGTAGTGTAGGATTCCTGTCTTCAAGAACCCCAATGGTCCTTCTTAGGGTCACATCTGACCGTGTGCATTTTACTGGTTGGCTGCCGGGAGTTGTAGTGCTTCACTATTTCACAGCTAGGCCTGTTTGCAGCCTTCCGTATAATTTTTTTCGGGCTGGAGTTTGCCTTACAATACCGCTGTCAGCGTGAAGGTGTACGCAAATAATTCCATAACTATTAATACCTTTCTCTGTCTGCAGTAAATTAGACCGCAGTCTCACCGCTAAACAGTACTGTAATACTACCGGGGCCACTGCAAAGTATTTCAGCTCTGCCGCTGTGCAGAGCGTCCCACAATACAATTTCCGTTGGTGGGGTTGAGATCGCCGCAGTTACCAGCACTATCCACTGGCTTTAGAGTCTTCTCCCACTCCACACAGCCTCTATTATCTACAAGTCTCTGCAAGCAGCCATGATGAGTGGTAGGGGTAGTCGTCGAGGACGCGGAGGTCCAAGTGAGGGTGTGGGCACAGGCCGAGTTCCTGCTCCAGGTGAATCACAGCCGTCTCCTGCGGGATTAGCAGAGAGGCTAGTTTCTGGGGTCCCCAGCTTCATATCACAATTTATGGGTCCACGTGGTAGACCTTTATTACAAACAGAGCAGTGTGAGCAGGTCCTGTCGTGGATGGCAGAAAACGCATCCAGCAGTGTATCGACCACCCAGTCTTCTACGCAGTCCACTACTCCCAGCTTAAGGACTGTAACTCTGAATCATCTCACTGCTGCTCCTTCCTCCCAGCCTCCTCACTCCATGAAAATGACACATTCTGATGAGCAGGCAGACTCCCAGGAACTGTTCTCGGGTCCCTGCTTTGAGTGGGAAAAAATGATTCCTCTCTCACCTGAGGAGTTTGTCGTGACCAATGCCCAACCTTTGGAAAGTTCCAGGGGGTCTGGGTGATGAGGCTGGGGACTTCCGGCAACTGTCTCAAGAGCTTTCAGTTGGTGAGGAGGATGATGATGAGACACAGTTGTCTGTCAGTGAGGTAGTAGTAAGGGCAGTAAGTCCGAGGGAGGAGCGCACAGAGGATTCGGAAGAAGAGCAGTTGGACGATGAGGTGACTGACCCCACCTGGTTTGCTAAGCCTACTGAGGACAGGTCTTCAGAGGGGGAGGCAAGTGCAGCAGCAGGACAGGTTGGAAGTGGCAGTGGGGTGGCCAGAGGTAGAGGAAGGACAAAGCGAAGAATCCCCCCAACTGTTTCCCAAAGCACACCCTCGCGACAAGCCTCCGTGCAGAGGGCTAGGCGTTCAAAGGTGTGGATGTTCTTCAGTGAGAGCGCGGACGACCGACGAACAGTGGTGTGCAACCTGTGTCGCACCAAGATCAGCCGGGGAGCCACCACTACCAGTCTCCCCACCAGCATGCGCAGGCATATGATGGCCAAGCACCCCACAAGGTGGGACGAAGGCCATTCACCACCTCCGGGTCACGCCACTGCCTCTTCCCCTGTGCCCCAACCTGCCACTCAGATCCAACCTCCTCTCAGGACACAGGCACGAGCGCAAAACCCTCCTGCACCCAATCCCTCACCTCCACTGTCCTCGACCCCATCCAGCAATGTCTCTCAGCGCAGCGTTCAGCTGTCGCTAGCGCAAGCGTTGGAGCGCAAGCGCAAGTACGCCGCCACGCACCCGCATGCTCAAGCTTTAAACGTGCACATTGCCAAATTAACCAGCCTGGAGATGCTGCCGTACAGGCTTGTGGAAACGGAGGCTTTCAAAAACATGATGGCAGCGGCGGTCCCGTGCTACTCGGTCCCCAGTCGCCACTATTTTTCCAGGTTTGCCATCCCAGCCCTACACCAGCACGTCTCCTGCAACATAAATCGTGCCCTCACCAACGTGGTTACTGGGAAGGTCCACTTAACCACAGACACGTAGACAAGTACTGGCGGGTAGGGCCACTATATCTCCCTGACGGCACATTGGGTGAATTTGGTGAAGGCTGGGACCGAGTCTGAGCCTGGGACCGCTCACGTCCTACCCACACCCAGAATAGCGGGTCCTACCTCGGTGCTGGTATCTGCGGCGGTCTATGCCACCTCCTCCAAACCCTCCCCCTCCTCCTCCTCCTCCTCCTCCTCCTCCTACGCAACCTCTACCTCAATTAAGAAGTGTGAGCAGCACGTCGCCTGCAGTCGGTGTGGCGCGGCAGCACAGCGGTGGGCAAGCGTCAGTAGGCCGTGCTGAAACTACTCAGCTTAGGTGACAAGAGACACACGGCCCCCAAACTGTTGCAGGGTCTGACAGAGCAGACCGACCTCTGGCTTTCGCCGCTAAGCCTCCAACCGGGCATGGTCGTGTGTGACTATGGTCGTAACCTGTTGGCGGCTCTGCAGCTCGGCAGCCTCACACACGTGCCATGCCTGGCCCACGTATTCAATTTGGTGGTTCAGCAGTTTCTGAAAAACTACCCGGACTTGTCTGACCTGCTCGGCAAGGTGCACCGCGTCTGCGCACATTTCCGCAAATCTACCACGGACGCTGCCACCCTGAGGACCCTGCAACATCGGTTTAATCTGCCAGAGCACTGGCTGCTGCGCGACATGCCCATACGGTGGAATTCTATGCTGCACATGTTGGCCAGGCTCTATGAGCAGCGTAGAGCAATAGTTGAATACCAACTCCAACATGGGCGGCGTAGTGGTAGTCAGCCACCCCAATTCTTTACTGAGGAGTGGGCCTGGTTGGCAGATATCTGCCAGGTCCTCAGAAACTTTGAGGAGTCTACCCAGATGGCGAGCGGCGATGCTGCAATCATTAGCGTTACCATCCCGCTGCTATGCCTGCTGAGAAGTTCGCTGCAAGGCATAAAGGCTGACGCTTTGTGGTTGGAACAGGAGATGGGGGATAACAGTATGTCTCTTGTTAGCCAGACCACCCTCATTTCTATATCTCAGCGCGTTTTGGAGGAGGAGGAGCAGGAGGAGCAGGAAGAGACAGCTGGGCACACTACAGAGGGTACCCATGCTGCTTGCCTCTCTTCTGTTCAGCGTGTATGGGCTGTGGAGGAGGAGAAGGAGGATCCTGAAAGTAATCTTCCTAGCGAGGACAGCCATGTCTTGCGTACTGGCACCCTGCACACATGGCTGACTTCATGTTAGGCTGCCTTTCTCGTGATCCTCGCGTTAGATGCATTCTGGCCAACACGGATTACTGGGTATAGAACCTTCTTGACCCACGGTACAAGGAGAACCTTTCCACTCTCCTTCCCGAAGAGGAGAGGGGTACGAGAGTGATGCAATTGCACCGGGCCTGGGTGGACAAAGTGATGCTAAACTTCCCATCTGACAGCGCTAGCTGTAGAAGGTGCAGTTCCGAGGGCCAAGTAGCAGGGGAGGCGCGGAGATCAGGCAGCATGTTCAGCGCAGGCAGGGCAACACTCTCCAAGGCCTTTGGCAGCTTTATGGCTCCCCAGCAAGACTGCGTCACCACTCCCTAGTCAAGGCTGAATCGGAGGGAGCACTGTAAAACGATGGTGAGAGAGTACGTAGCCGATTGTACCACAGTCCTCCGTGATGCCTCTGCTCCATACAACTATTGGGTGTCAAAGCTGGACACGTGGCATGAACTTGCGCTGTATGGCCTGGAGGTGCTGGCTTGCCCTGCCGCTAGCATCTTGTCAGAGAGGATGTTTAGTACAGCTGGGAGAATCATCACGGATAAGTGTACCCGCCTGTCAACTGCCAGTGCCGACATGCTTACACTCATAAAGATGAGCAAAGCCTGTATTTCACCAGACTTTTCTTCTCAACTGGCGGAGAGCAGCAGAACCTAAAGATTCTTTTTGCTGCAACCGCAGATAAAAGCATTTTTCTCAATCACCAGAAAAACGGGGCATTTAGCTTTGTCAATCACTCCTCCTCCTGAAACATCATGTCATCACGCTGAACTGCCAATTTTTCCGCGGCCCCAAAAGGCTCATCTAACAATTTTTTTTTAATTTTTCAAAGTTTCGAAAGTATTGATACTTTAAAATGAACCAATTTTTTTTAACAGGGCTGCCTCCAGGCTCTGATACAAGTTAAGCTACAGCGAGCTGTATCTTTCAAAAAATATTTATGGTTTCACCTGCACTCTCGGTTGAGCAATTTTTCAGGGGTACATTTGTACTGTTTGTACACTAATTTTTCTGGCCCTTGCCTATACTCTTATCCAACTAATTTTTCCGGCCTTCGCCTACACTCATGGTACCCCAATGTTTCAGGGGTTGGCCTATACTCTTGCTACAGAAATTTTACTGGGGTCTGCCTGCCTATACTTCTGCCACATAAATGTTACAGGGGTCTGCCTATACTCTTGCTACAGAAATGTTAATGGGGTCTGCCTATACTTCTGCTACGTAAATGTTACAGGGGTCTGTCTATACTGCTGCTACATAAATGTTACAGGGGTCTGCCTATACTGCTGCTACATGAATGTTACTGGAGTCTGCCTATACTTCTGCCACGCAAATGTTACAGGGGTCTGCCTTTACTTCTGCCACGCAAATGTTACAGAGGTCTGCCTATACTTCTACTACAGAAATGTTACTGGGGTCTGCCTATACTTCTACTACAGAAATATTACTGGGGTCTGCCTATACTTCTACTACAGAAATGGTACTGGGGTCTGCCTATGCTGCTGCTACATAAATGCTACAGGGGTCTGCCTATACTTCTGCTACAGAAATGTTACAGGGGTCTGTCTATACTGCTGCTTCATAAATGTTACAGGGGTCTGCCTATACTTCTGCTACAGAAATGTTACTGGGGTCTGCCTATACTGCTGCTACAGAAATGTTACAGGGGTCTGCGTATACTTCTGCTACAAAAATGTTACTGGGGTCTGCCTATACTTCTGCTAAAGAAATGTTACAGGGGTCTGCCTATACTTCTACTACAGAAATGTTACAGGGGTCTGCCTATACTTCTACTACAGAAATGTTACTGGGGTCTGCCTATACTTCTACTACAGAAATGTTACAGGGGTCTGCCTATACTTTTACTACAGAAATGGTACTGGGGTCTGCCTATACTGTTGCTATATAAATGCTACAGGGGTCTACGTATACTTCTGCTACAAAAATGTTACAGGGGTCTGCCAATACTTCTACCACGTAAATGTTACAGGGGTCTGCCTATACTTCTGCCACGTAAATGTTACAGGGGTCTGCCTATACTTCTGCCACGTAAATGTTACAGGGGTCTGCCTATTCTTCTGCCACGTAAATGTTACAGGGGTCTGCCTATACTGCTGCTACATAAATGTTACAGGGGTCTGCCTATACTGCTGCTACAAAAATGTTACAGGGTCTGCCTATACTGCTGCTACATAAATGCTACAGGGGTCTGCCTATACTTCTGCTACAGAAATTTTACTGGGGTCTGCTTATACCTTTGCTACAGGAATATTCCAGGGGTCTTTCTATACTATGGGTGCAAAAAGTCTTCCTATCGCGGTGTTCTACCTATCTGGCCCAAAAACACTGGCTGACTAGGGCATCAATTGTGGGCCGAGGCCAATATGTATTTTCTCTCGCGTTACCACAGTTATCCGGGGCACTGCTTTGGGCCAAAAAAGAGGAGCGATACTGCACAAATGAGATGTTCACAGCTGCTGAGGGTTTGTGCAAAGGCCTATGTCCTCGGCGCAGTGAAAGTCTGCCATGTTTGGGCACTCTGATTTCTTTATGTGTACTGTCTTTAAATTCCTTGGACTCGACTATGCTGTGGGTGCACACAGACTTCCCATAGCGTTTGACCTGTCTGGCACCACGACACTGACTGACTTGGCTTTTCCTTGTGTTATCGATGAGGTATCCAACACCCAAACAGAATGAGTAGTGTGTGGACACATGGAGTCCGCATTGCTATGTCACTCGCAGCACCTTGGGCCACACAAGGTGTTTGCTGGGACAGAGGCTGACCCAGGGCCCGCTCACATACTTCCCACACAGAGTATTGCTGCATTGTGGAGATGTGTAGAAGTGCTGGGCTGGCACCAGAGTCCACTTTATGCCCACGTTTGCAGCTCATGACATTTTTGCGACGGAGGTGGCACAGGTTTGGAATGATGATCGTGCGTCAATTTATCATTGATTCTCAGCAGCATTTTGGGCTATCGCCCACTCCTTTCGAAGAGGGTCGCTGCCTGGCCCTGCCAACCCTCTGCAGTGTGTGCCTCCGGTTCCTCCTCATGGCAGACGCACTTAGAAATAGACATGAGGGTGGTGAGGCTATGAAGCGAGCTTGTGGCATGAGGGCAGCTGAAGGCTGCACAGGGACACTTGTGTGTGCTGTGGACGCAATATCATGTGGGGAAGGAGAAGGGGGGGGTTGGATAGCAATGCCAGCATGTAACCCAGGAGAAGTGGCAGCGGAGTGTCATGCAGGCAGTGATTGTGCTTTGTTGGAGGTAGTGTGGTGCTTAGCTAAGGTATGCATTGCTAATAAGGGTTTGTCAAAAGTAAAAATTGTTGGGGGGGGGGCTCACTCTTGCCCCTATTGTGGCTTAATAGTGGGACCAGGGAACTTGAGATGCAGCCCAACATGTTGCCCCTCGCCTGCCCTATCCGTTTCTGTGTCATTTCCATCACTTTCTTGGGTTTTCCAGATTTTCACAAATGAAAACCTTAGCGAGCATCGGCGAAATACAAAAATGATCGGGTCGCCCATTGACTTCAATGGGGTTCGTTACTCGAAACGAACCCTCGAGCATCGCGGAAAGTTCGACTCGAGCAACAAGCACCCGAGCATTCTGGTGCTCGCTCATCTCTAGTGTCCATGTGTTATCTAATTCAGGGGGTTACAAAATTAATTGCCGAGTATGGATAAGGGGAGGTTGCTTTTTCCTGCAGTCTGTGTGGATCATCTGTAGGAAACCCTGATTTCATATTTCGGCCATATTTCCCCAGGAGGCGCTCCAATGGGGTAGATATGACTGTCATGTTCAATATCAGGAATTTATCTCCCCATGGATACCAAGAATGATAGAGCCTAGATGATTGGTTATGCATATAGGCAATTCTGAGGGGTTTAAGGGTCACACAGTGCCAGGAGTGACTGCACCAGGTCCGCAGTGTCCTCACGATTTTGAAAATGTACTTGACGTTGAGCTTGAATCTTCAAGTGACCCATAATCCAGGAGAGGGCGGGAGATAGATATAAGAAAGAAAGATATATAGATAGATAAATATGAGATAGATGCTAAATAGGTAGATATGAGATAGATAGATAGATAGATAGATAGATAGATAGATAGATAGATAGATAGGAGATAGAGAGATAGGATATAGATAGATAGGAGATAGATAGATAGGAGATAGAGAGATAGATAGATATGAGATAGATAGATAGATATGAGATAGATAGATAGACAGATAGATAGGAGATAGATAGGAGATAGATAGATAGATAGGAGATAGATAGGAGATAGATAGATAGGAGATAGATAGATAGATAGATAGATAGATAGATAGATAGATAGATAGATAGATATGAGATAGACAGATAGATAGATAAATAAATATGAGATAGATGGTAGATACATAGGTAGATATGAGATCGATAGTTATGAGATAGGTAGATAGATATTTGATAGATAGATAGGTAGATAGATAGATAGATAGATAGGAGATAGATAGATAGATAGATAGATAGATAGATAGATAGATATTAGATAGATGGATAGATAGATTTAAGATAGACATATAGATAGATATGAGATAGATAGAGAGATAGATAGATATGAGATAGAGAGATATTAGATAGATAGATAGATAAATATTAAATAGATGGATAGATAGATTTAAGATAGACATATAGATAGATAGGAGACACACACACACATATATATAATATATATATAATATATATATACCGATAGACAGATATTAGATAGGTATGAGATAGTAGGATAGATAGATAGGAGATAGATAGATAGATAGATAGATAGATAGGAGATAGATAGATAGACAGATAGATAGATATGAGATAGATAGATAGATAGATAGATAGATAGATAGATAGATAGATAGATAGATATGAGATAGATAGATAGATAGATAAATATTAGATAGATGGATGGATAGATTTAAGATAGACATATAGATAGATAGATAGGAGATACACACACACACACATATATATATATATATATATATATTAGAGATGAGCGAACACCAAAATGTTCGGGTGTTCGTTATTCGTAACGAACTTCCCGTGATGCTCGAGGGTTCGTTTCGAACAACGAACCCCATTGAAGTCAATGGGCGACCGGAACATTTTTGTATTTCGCCGATGCTCGCTAAGGTTTTCATGTGTGAAAATCTGGGCAATTCAGGAAAGTGATGGGAATGACACAGTGACGGATAGGGCAGGCGAGGGGCTACATGTTGGGCTGCATCCTAAGTTCACAGGTCCCACTATTAAGCCACAATAGCGGCAAGAGTGGGCCCCCCCCCCCCTCCCAACAACTTTTACTTCTGAAAAGCGCTCATTAGCATGGCATACCTTTGCTAAGCACCACACTACCTCCAACAAAGCACAATCACTGCCTGCATGACACTCCACTGCCACTTCTCCTGAGTTACATGCTGCCCAACCGCACCCCCTCCCCCCCACAGCGCACACCAAACTGTCCCTGCGCAGCCTTCAGCTGCCCTCATGCCACACCACCCTCACGTCTATTTAGAAGTGCGTCTGCCACGACGAGGGACCGCAGGCACACACTGCACAGGGTTGGCACGGCTAGGTAGCGACCCTCTTTAATAGGGGCGGGGCGATAGCCCACAATGCTGTACAGAAGCAATGAGAAATACAATCCTGTGCCACCGCCATCAGGAGCTGCACACGTGGGCATAGCAATGGGGAACCTATGTGCCACACACTATTCATTCTGTCAAGGTGTCTGCATGCCCCAGTCAGACTGGTTATATGCACCTTAACAGTAACCGCGTTGGTGGTAATGTGGTGGTGACTGCGGACCTAGTACCACGGTTGTATTTTGTTGGTTTTCGGAATGCGGCCAGGATTAAGTGGGCCGTGGCGGGGGGATGGTGTGGGGGCTCTCGTTGTGTCGGTAAAGGTGAAATTCTTGGACTGCCACCAGACGAAGCAATGCAAAGACATTTGCCAAGAATGTTTTCCCTGTTGGAGGAGGAGGGGGATGTTTTTGAGGCACTACGTGTCCTCTCCACGTGTCCGTGGTTATATGCACCTTAACAGTAACCGCGTTGGTGGTAATGTGGTGGTGACTGCGGACCTAGTACCACGGTTGTATTTTGTTGGTTTTCGGAATGTGGCCAGGATTAAGTGGGCCGTGGTGGGGGGATGGTGGGGGGGCTCTCGTTGTGTCGGTAAAGGTGAAATTCTTGGACTGCCGCCAGACGAACCAATGCAAAGGCATTTGCCAACAATGTTTTCCCTGTTGGAGGAGGAGGGGGATGTTTTTGAGGCACTACGTGTCCTCTCCACGTGTCCGTTCCATGTAAGCAATAGTAGCACTCAAGACAGGCCCCAGTAACAATTCTGAAGCAGCAGTATAGCGGGAGCGCAGTCTTCGTTCCATGTAAGCAATAGTAGCACTCAAGACAGGCCCCAGTAACAATTCTGAAGCAGCAGTATAGCGGGAGCGCAGTCTTCGTTCCATGTAAGCAATAGTAGCACTCAAGACAGGCCCCAGTAACAATTCTGAAGCAGCAGTATAGCGGGAGCGCAGTCTTCGTTCCATGTAAGCAATAGTAGCACTCAAGACAGGCCCCAGTAACAATTCTGAAGCAGCAGTATAGCGGGAGCGCAGTCTTCGTTCCATGTAAGCAATAGTAGCACTCAAGACAGGCCCCAGTAACAATTCTGAAGCAGCAGTATAGCGGGAGCGCAGTCTTCGTTCCATGTAAGCAATAGTAGCACTCAAGACAGGCCCCAGTAACAATTCTGAAGCAGCAGTATAGCGGGAGCGCAGTCTTCGTTCCATGTAAGCAATAGTAGCACTCAAGACAGGCCCCAGTAACAATTCTGAAGCAGCAGTATAGCGGGAGCGCAGTCTTCGTTCCATTTCAGTAGCCTTAGTATAGCCAAGGCACAAGTGACATTTATGTAGCTAAACTGTAGGCCAACCCCACACACCTTTCTGTACCATGAGTGCAGGCGAAGAACATAGAAATTACTATGATTACACTGTAGGTGAGGGCCCCAAAAAATTGGTGTACCAACAGTACTAATGTACCTCAGTAAAAATTGGCCATGCCCAATCAAGATGGCAGGTGAATCGCTTTGGTTAATGTGGCTTAAGTGGTAACTAGGCCTGGAGGCAGCCCAGTGTAACGAAAAATTGGTTCAAGTTAAAGTTCCAACGCTTTTAAGCTAATTGAAACTTAGAAAAATTGTTCAGAAAAATTATTTGAGTGAGCCTTGTGGCCCTAAGAAAAATTGCCCGTTCAGCGTGATTACGTGAGGTTTCAGGAGGAGGAGCAGGAGGAGGAGGAGGAGGAATATTAGACACAGATTGATGAAGCAGAAATGTCCCCGTTTTGGATGGTGAGAGAGAACGTAGCTTCCATCCGCGGGTGCAGCCTACGTATTGCTTACGTATCGCTGCTGTCCGCTGGTGGAGAACAGAAGTCTGGGGAAATCCAGCCTTTGTTCATCTTGATGAGTGTTAGCCTGTCGGCACTGTCGGTTGACAAGCGGCTACGCTTATCGGTGATGATTCCCCCAGCCGCACTAAACACCCTCTCCGACAAGACGCTAGCCGCAGGACAAGCAAGCACCTCAAGGGCATACAGGGCTAGTTCAGGCCACGTGTCCAGCTTCGACACCCAGTAGTTGTAGGGGGCAGAGGCGTCACCAAGGATGGTCGTGCGATCCGCTACGTACTCCCTCACCATCCTTTTGCAGTGCTCCCGCCGACTCAGCCGTGACTGGGGAGCGGTGACACAGTCTTGGTGGGGAGCCATAAAGCTGGCCAGGCCCTTAAAGACTGTTGCACTGCCTGGGATGTACATGCTGCTCGATCTACGCACATCCCCTGCAACATGGCCCTCGGAACTGCGCCTTCTGCCACTAGCGCTGTCGGCTGGGAATTTTACCATCAGCTTGTCCGCAAGGGTCCTGTGGTATAGCAACACTCTCGAACCCCTTTCCTCTTCGGGAATCAGAGTGGGCAGGTTCTCCTTATACCGTGGATCGAGCAGTGTGTACACCCAGTAATCCGTAGTGGCCAGAATGCGTGCAACGCGAGGGTCACGAGAAAGGCATCCTAACATGAAGTCAGCCATGTGTGCCAGGGTACCTGTACGCAACACATGGCTGTCTTCACTAGGAAGATCACTTTCAGGATCCTCCTCCTCCTCCTCCTCCTCCTCAGGCCATACACGCTGAAAGGATGACAGGCAATCAGCCGGTGTACCGTCAGCAGCGGGCCAAGCTGTCTCTTCCCCCTCCTCCTCATCCTCCTCATGCTCCTCCTCCTCCTCCTGTACGCGCTGAGAAATAGACAGGAGGGTGCCCTGACTATCCAGCGGCATACTGTCTTCCCCCGCCCCCGTTTCCGAGCGCAAAGCAGCTGCCTTTATGGTTTGCAGGGAATTTCTCAAGATGCATAGCAGAGGAATGGTGACGCTAATGATTGTAGCATCGCCGCTCACCACCTGGGTAGACTCCTCAAAATTACCAAGGACATGGCAGATGTCTGCCAACCAGGCCCACTCTTCTGAAAGGAATTGAGGAGGCTGACTCCCACTGCGCCGCCCATGTTGGAGTTGGTATTCGACTATAGCTCTACGCTGTTCATAGAGCCTGGCCAACATGTGGAGCGTAGAGTTCCACCGTGTGGGCACGTCGCACAGCAGTCGGTGCACTGGCAGCTTAAAGTGATGTTGCAGGGTGCGCAGGGTGGCAGCGTCCGTGTGGGACTTGCGGAAATGTGCGCAGAGCCGGCGCGCCTTTACGAGCAGGTCTGACAAGCGTGGGTAGCTTTTCAGAAAGCGCTGAACCACCAAATTAAATACGTGGGCCAGGCATGGCACGTGCGTGAGGCTGCCGAGCTGCAGAGCCGCCACCAGGTTACGGCCGTTGTCACACACGACCATGCCCGGTTGGAGGCTCAGCGGCGCAAGCCAGCGGTCCGTCTGCTGTGTCAGACCCTGCAGCAGTTCGTGGGCCGTGTGCCTCTTATCGCCTAAGCTGAGTAGTTTCAGCACGGCCTGCTGACGCTTGCCCACCGCTGTGCTGCCACACCGCGCGACACCGACTGCTGGCGACATGCTGCTGCTAACACATCTTGATTGTGAGACAGAGGAGGAGGAGGAGGAGGAGGGTGCTTTAGTGGAGGAAGCATAGACCTCCGCAGATACCAGCACCGAGCTGGGGCCCGCAATTCTGGGGGTGGGTAGGACGTGAGCGGTCCCAGGCTCTGACTCTGTCCCAGCCTCCACTAAATTCACCCAATGTGCCGTCAGGGAGATGTAGTGGCCCTGCCCGCCTGTGCTTGTCCACGTGTCCGTAGTTAAGTGGACCGTGGCAGTAACCGCGTTGGTGAGGGCGCGCACAATGTTGCGGGAGACGTGGTCGTGCAGGGCTGGGACGGCACATCGGGAAAAGTAGTGGCGACTGGGAACTGAGTAGCGCGGGGCCGCCGCCTCCATGATACTTTTGAAGGACTCCGTTTCCACAACCCTATACGGCAGCATCTCAAGGCTGATGAATTTTGCGATGCGGACGGTTAACGTTTGAGCGTGCGGGTGCGTGGCGGCGTACTTGCGCTTGCGCTCGAACACTTGCGCAAGCGACGGCTGAACGGTGCGCTGAACTACACTGCTGGATGGGGCCGAGGACAGCGGAGATGAGGGTGTGGGTGCAGGCCATGAGGCGGTAGTGCCTGTGTCCTGAGAGGGGGGTTGCATCTCAGTGGCAGGTTGGGGCACAGGGGGAGAGGCAGGGGTGCAAACCGGAGGCGGTGAACGGCCTTCGTCCCACCTTGTGGGGTGCTTGGCCATCATATGTCTGCGCATGCTGGTGGTGGTGAGGCTGTTGGTGTTGGCTCCCCGGCTGAGCTTTGCGCGACAAAGGTTGCACACCACTGTTCGTCGGTCGTCAGGCGTCTCTGTGAAAAACTGCCAGACCTTAGAGCACCTCGGCCTCCGCAGGGTGGCATGGCGCGAGGGGGCGCTTTGGGAAACACTTGGTGGATTATTCGGTCTGGCCCTGCCTCTACCCCTGGCCACTGCACTGCCTCTTGCAACCTGCCCTGCTGATGCCCTTGACTCCCCCTCTGAAGACCTGTCCTCCTGAGTAAGCGTTGCACACCAGGTGGGGTCAGTCACCTCATCGTCCTGCTGCTCTTCCTCCGAATCCTCTGTGCGCTGCTCCCTGGGACTTACTGCCCTTACTACTACCTCACTGCAAGACAACTGTGTCTGATCGTCATCGTCCTCCTCACCCACAGAAAGTTGTTGAGACAGTTGGCGGAAGTCCCCAGCCTCTTCCCCCGGACCCCGGGAACTTTCGAATGGTTGGGCATCAGTGACGATAAACTCCTCTGGTGGGAGAGGAACCGCTGCTGCCCAATCTAAGCAGGGGCCCGAGAACAGTTCCTGGGAGTGCTCCCGCTCCTGAGCAGGTGTTATTGTAGTGGAGTGAGGAGGCTGGGAGGAAGGAGGAGCAGCAGACAGAGGATTCGGATTGGCAGCAGTGGACGGCGCAGAACTGCGGGTAGACGATAGGTTGCTCGAAGCACTTTCTGCCATCCAGGACAGGACCTGCTCACACTGCTCATTTTCTAATAACCGTCTCCCGCGTGGACCCATTAATTGGGCGATGAATGTGGGGACGCCAGAAACGTGCCTCTCTCCTAATCGCGCAGCAGTCGGCTGCGACACACCTGGATCAGGAGCTTGGCCTGTGCCCACACCCTGACTTGGCCCTCCGCGTCCTCGGCCACGTCCACGTCCACGTCCTCTAGGCTTACCCCTACCCCTCAGCATGCTGTATTACCAGTGATTAGATTTCCCAGGCAGGAAATAAATTGGCGCAAGACTGCAGGCCAAATATAATTTTTGCCCTTTTTGGAAAACGAAAGGCCCCACTGCCTCTAGTGAATGAATTATCTAAGTTTAATAACTGTGCTGTGTCCCTGCTTATGTGTCACAGAACGTGAGGGTAGCAGAGTTATTAACTGTGGCAGAGCAGGTATTTTTTTTCCCAATTAAGGAAAGCAAATGGCGAACCCAGCAGTAAAGCGTAGCTGGCTGCGTATGATTTAGCAATGTTTTTCACGCAGCTCACACGTCTCCACAGGCGTAAGGACGGACACAGGCTGGACAAATAGATTTCTTTTCAGTTTTTTCCCACCAACAGGCAGCACTGCGTATATTCAATGAACCTGCGAAGTTTAATAACTGCGCTGTGTCCCTGCTTATGTGTCACAGAACGTGAGGGTAGCAGAGTTATTATAACTCTTGGAGAGCAGGTATTTTTTTTCCCAATTAAGGAAAGCAAATGGCGAACCCAGCAGTAAAGCGTAGCTGGCTGCGTATGATTTAGCAATGTTTTTCACGCAGCTCACACGTCTACACAGGCGTAAGGACGGACACAGGCTGGACAAATAGATTTGTTTTCAGTTTTTTCCCACCAACAGGCAGCACTGCGTATATTCAATGAACCTGCGAAGTTTAATAACTGCGCTGTGTCCCTGCTTATGTGTCACAGAACGTGAGGGTAGCAGAGTTATTATAACTCTTGGAGAGCAGGTATTTTTTTTCCCAATTAAGGAAAGCAAATGGCGAACCCAGCAGTAAAGCGTAGCTGGCTGCGTATGATTTAGCAATGTTTTTCACGCAGCTCACACGTCTACACAGGCGTAAGGACGGACACAGGCTGGACAAATAGATTTGTTTTCAGTTTTTTCCCACCAACAGGCAGCACTGCGTATATTCAATGAACCTGCGAAGTTTAATAACTGCGCTGTGTCCCTGCTTATGTGTCACAGAACGTGAGGGTAGCAGAGTTATTATAACTCTTGGAGAGCAGGTATTTTTTTTCCCAATTAAGGAAAGCAAATGGCGAACCCAGCAGTAAAGCGTAGCTGGCTGCGTATGATTTAGCAATGTTTTTCACGCAGCTCACACGTCTCCACAGGCGTAAGGACGGACACAGGCTGGACAAATAGATTTGTTTTCAGTTTTTTCCCACCAACAGGCAGCACTGCGTATATTCAATGAACCTGCGAAGTTTAATAACTGCGCTGTGTCCCTGCTTATGTGTCACAGAACGTGAGGGTAGCAGAGTTATTATAACTCTTGGAGAGCAGGTATTTTTTTCCCCAATTAAGGAAAGCAAATGGCGAACCCAGCAGTAAAGCGTAGCTGGCTGCGTATGATTTAGCAATGTTTTTCACGCAGCTCACACGTCTCCACAGGCGTAAGGACGGACACAGGCTGGACAAATAGATTTCTTTTCAGTTTTTTCCCACCAACAGGCAGCACTGCGTATATTCTATGAATAATAACTGTGTTGTGGCCCTGCCTATACAATTCTTTCCCTGCAGTATCAATGGAGGGTGCAATGCTCTGCAGAGGCGATTTTGAGAAGCCCAAAAAAAATGCAGCACAGCCAACAGCAGCCTGGACAGTACTGCACACGGATAAATATGGCCCTAGAAAGGACCGTTGAGGTTCTTGAAGGCTACACTCACTCCTAACACTCTCCCTGCCTATGCAGCACTTCTGTCCCTAATGCCAGGTGCAACGGTCTGCAGAGGCGATTTTGAGAAAGAAAAAAAAATCCCACTGCTAACAGCAGCCAACACACAGCTATCAGTGGCCCTAATAAGGACCTTTGGGGGGTCTTGAAGCCTACACTAACTACCAATTCTTTCCCTACAGCAGCTCCGGTATAAACAGCACTGTCCCTCATCTAACTCACACCGCATCTGAGGCGAGCCGCGGGAGGGGCCGACTTTTATATTAGGCGAACACCTGATCTCCCCAGCCACTCACAGCAGGGGGGTGGTATAGGGCTTAAACGTTGCAGGGGGAAGTTGTAATGCCTTCCCTGTCTTTCAATTGGCCAGAAAAGCGCGCTAACGTCTCAGGGAAGGAAGTGAAAGTAACCAGAACACCGCATGGTGTTCGTCACGAATAACGAACATCCCGAACACCCTAATATTCGCACGAATATCAAGCTCGGACGAACGCGTTCGCTCATCTCTAATATATATATATATATATATATATATATATATATATATATATATACCAATAGACAGATATTAGATAGGTATGAGATAGTAGGATAGATAGATAGCTATGTGATAGATAGATATATAGATAGATAGTAAGATACATATAAATGACTGATATGAGATAGGCTAGCTGCACGTGAATGGGTCGGGAGCCCGCAGTAGAACTCGAC